>NW_019385432.1:86391-213194 GCF_000671375.1 Centruroides sculpturatus
CGGGAAATCGAACATATTTTTAGACCCATCTAAAAATTCTCTAATTAGTCTGGAAACAAGGGGACCCAATTCTTGCATTCTGTGAAAACGGGTAAGGTTGACTGTAACATAATAATCTTTATCTTAGTTATCGTTACTTTTGCCCGAGCAACGCCGGGCCCACCTGCTAGTCTATATATACAATCGAGACGGGTTGATAATAATAATAATAATAATAATCAGCGCAGAGCCCAAACGGTTAGGAGTTGAAAGTTGAAATTTGGTACACAGTTAGAGTACGTCACGAGAACGCACACTAAGAAGAAATTTTTCGAAATTCCCCCGAGGGGAGAGGGATAGGATTAAGGCTTCGACAATGGAAGTGTTAAGTAACAATGGAAGTGCTAAGTAACAATGGAAGTGTTAAGTAACAATGGAAGTGTCAACAATGGAAGTGTTAAGTAACAATGGAAGTGTCAACAATGGAAGTGTTAAGAATGGAAGTGTCAACAATGGAAGTGTTAAGAATGAAAGTGTTAAGAGAAAGCGACGTGCAAGATTTACAGACACAGATGCAGTTCTTTTGTTTTGCGGAAAATCAAACATTTTTTAACCCATCTAAAAATTAGTCTGGAAACAGGGGAACCTAATTCTTGCATTCTTTGAAAACAGGTAAGATTGACTATAACGTAATAATCTTAATCTTCGCTATCGTTACTTTTTGTTTTATATATATTTTTTCAAGTAAGTACAGATATGTTTACTGTACAACCCACATTTTCTATTAACACCTAGAACAGGCTTTGTAGCATTATCTTTACAATGTCCTTGGCCTGTACAGTGGCTTACTCCAGGGGTCAACCTGTGTAGGAGGTGAATCCTATAACAATAATAATAAATTCTATTCAATACTTTTAACACAATTAAATTTAAAAACCTTATTAAAGTTGAAAAAATGTATTTAATTCTTTTTTAATCGGGTTCTTATATAAATTTTACGTGAAACACTTGATTAATCTTTCTTTTATCTTTGTCTATATACATTTATGTGAATGTAATAAGCATACAGTTCTAGGAATGAATGAAAAACATACAACACGACATTTTCTATTCTTAAAATAGTTCAGTTTCGAAGGTCACGTGTATGGCCTAATAATTAGTACCTGTTGTAACTTTATATCCTTCATTTTTCTCCATAATTTGATGCGTTTGTTTCGTGTTTATATTATTTTTTCATTGCAGTTATTTTCGATTTTATTTTAATGATGTACTCCTGCACTTGTTTGTGATATAATTATAGAAGAACTCATCATTCAGTATTGAGAAATTTGTATATTTTTCCATATTTATATAAATTATATATAAATTTATATAATTTTCTTCAATGATTACATATAGGGTGACTCTAAAAGTCAGTTAACCATTAGTTAACTGACTTTTGGGCTACCACAAGCTTTAGTCTTTAACTGAATGAATTTTGAAAACCTGTTTAAAAGCTAAACCCTTGTTTTCATCAATTTTGTGAATTAAAAATATATTCTAAACTAAGTTTATAAATTTATATTCACAATTGTATCCTGTACCCACAAATTTTTTTGATTTAACTGACTTCTGAGCCATCCTGTAGGCCTATATGTATCTTCAGGATGGCCCAGAAGTCGGTTAAATCAGGATTTTACACAAACAAACACATAAAATCAATAATTATACAGGGTAACTGCTGCATAAACTCGAATGCTGAAATACATAAAACTCGGTTTACTGACTTTTGGACCACCCTGTATAAAAATGTATATAAACTTACATAGAATTATGTAACTTTTTCTCAATTACATGTTTTATACGTTAAACACGCTTTCACATTGTTCTAAACTCGTAATTAGAACGGATAGAACACACGGTAAACTGACATTTGGGTCAGGCTAGTTATATGAATAATTAAATTTTTTCGTATTTATAACTTGATAAATTTGTATGATAATTCTGAGAATTTAAAAAAAAAAATTTATCTGTTTAGCTGGAAGCTATTAATAATTTATCGCTCATTATTTATTATAATTTACCATATTTATAACGAATAAATGGGAGCTTTATCGTTAAATTGCATAATTTTGTTCAAAGTTATAGAATTAGAGATAAGTTATAACATTTTCCTATAGGATAAAGATGTGAATGAAGCCGATTATCATGTTTAATTTAATTTAATTTAATTTTTAATCGCTTATGAATAAACGATAAAGAAGAAATTTAATTATATTCATTTGTTTCGATTTTTAAATTTATAATTGAATAAGAAAGATTAAGATACCCGGAAAGATCAGAGAGAGAAAGGGGAGAGAAAAGAAAAAAAGCATAAATAAAGGTGCATTAATTAATTTTCTAGAAATAAAGATATAAATTGCTTGTTTTTATACACGTTAAAATGTGGGAAAACTTAAAACAGGTGTTTTACCTTTACTAGTATAAACATAAACACAAGCGAATTTATTGTTTTGTTTACTTTAAAGAGTTGTAATTTAATTAAACATTTGAAACAATTTTCGGGGTGTTTATTCATTTATAATTTAATACACAGTGAAACTGATTAAAATCAAATCTCTCGTGTGAAATGCCCTATTGTTAAAATACGTCTACAACACACGCACGAGATTTCCCTGTTATACAGATTTGTAAAAAAAAAAAAAAAAGAATCGGTTTGAATGTCAAATCCACAGCAACTACCATTCTTCTATATTCTCTGTTTGACTAAAGAATCCCCGCTATGCATCTTCGACCTTTTTCTAAAGCAATGTTTATCATTTCTTAACAATTTCAAGCACAGATTGTATGACGTCAGTACCAGGCATACGCACCCCTTCTGCGATCGAACCTGGCAATGACAATCGAACAGATGTTGAGAAATTTCTTGCATCTCGTATTTCCTTGTAATAATGAATGGGGATGATTCGAAACTTCCTTTATTGTCATTACGAAAAATGTGTATTTAAATGCTCTATTTAATGAATATTATAATATATATATATATATTTTTTTTTATGAAAGGATCATACCAAGTTTTATTATTGAATGAATCAATAGTAAATAGTTTTATATAATTCTATTTTATTTTATATTTTAAAATATGCAACAGTTTGTTGCGTGCACGAGTCGGCTTCCGGTTAATTTGGGGATTTTTTTTCACCTCTTCTGTAGGGAATTACTTGGAAATTTACAGTAGCGGGGTAAAACCTGTCGAGGTTAGTTCATACGATGAAAAATATATATACTCAATTTAGTTATTAAAAAAAATTATGATAAATGTAACATATATTTTAATTTGTATTTCTTTTAATTTATGATTTAAACAAATATTCTTACATATTTCCGGAAATACAGAAAGTTTTGTATATATTGAAGAGAATATAGGGATTTTTTCGTATATGTTTGAGGAAATATACGGCTTTTTTCGTAGTTATCAGGGAAAGTATTAGGAGAGTTACTTTTCTTAATGTGTGAAAAATCCCTACATTTCCCCGAATATAGGGATATATTCGTGGAAATATAGGGAATATTTCGAAATGTTTAGATTTTTGGGGAAATATTGGGGAAATTTGGGGAAATATAGGGAATATTTTCCCAATATCCCGAATATTTCCCCAAAAATCTAAACACTTCGAAATATCGGATTTCAGGTAGGCTAAATGTAGGGACATTTTAAAGTAATAAAAATACTATAAATATCTCCATATTTACCTGAAATATTTTTTTATGAATGAGAATTCTTTTAAAAAATATACTTTGTCTATATATTTACATAAATTATCATAGATATAGGAAAAAAGTAGTGATGTTTTTCAATAAATTGTATAAATTCACTAGCATTTTTAAAGATATTTATAATTATTTTTTTGTACAGAATATTTCTAAAAATTCATTTCAAAGTGGTTTCTGATGACATTGGTATAAGGGGATCAAGAATTTAGTAAATTATAAATATTGTTCCAGTGGGAAATTGTGTAATAAAGTGTTTAAAAATTAATCTACAAACATTTCCTGAAGTGTTTTCAGTAATACGTTTGCTGTTAAAAAAAAAAAAAAAATGTTATTTAAAGAAAATCGAATGAAATCGTCGAATAGTTTACCTTGCCAACATGGAGTTCTGGTAAAACATTATAAGGAAACATTCTTCATTAGTCATACGCATCTATTTTTTTTTCTGTGTGTGTTCCTTTTGTTAATTGCACTCTTCTCGTTAGATTTTCTATTAACGATGAAAGGGAAATGGGAACAAAAGTCATCCTTCAGTCAAATATAGCAGAGATTAATCAGTAAAGTTCAAAGTTTAGACTTACACACAGAAATCTCTGACGAATTAATACGCAAAATCACTTTCAAATTACCAAATTTGACCTTGGAAGCGTAAAGAATTCAACCTTAAAGATATTTTGAGATACGAGAATAAACTGTATTTTCCACTCCATTGACTTATCGATCGGATTTAAAATATCAGTAGACAATATAAGTTTGTTAGAAATGAGATATTTTAATGGTTAAGCATTATCTACAAGAAAGAATCATACGATATACATATATATATATTTTTTAATTTCACATTTATTTTTCTGTGAAGAATGTCTATTCCCTTCTTCACCCTTTCCAAACCGTTGTGCAATGTTCAGTGTAAGATTGAAGATATAATTGACCTTATCCAGTAAACGATGTGACAAAATAGTGATTTGTGACTCGATTTTCAAGAATTTCTTACGTATAATCCCTTCTACGAACTCGAATTTCATGAAGATCGTCATATGTTATCAGGTTGCTCATGAGATAGGCATCTATATACACATATAGGCCTATATACAGTATATTCTATATTCTAGATTGTTCTAACTGGTATAAATATAAACCAGAAAAAAATATATAAAAATCTTTAAAAAACGAATTTCTAAATATAGAATTCCAGTGTTTGCTTTCTTGAATTAAACATTGATCTTAGAAGAGAGTTTGTTTAATATTCATGAGAGAATTGCTAAGTTTTCCCCATTTGTTATTTTTAAATTACTTGCTGAGCGAAAATCTTGGATATTTAAAAAAAATGACAATTACTTAAATTACATTATCAAAAAAAAAATGTAGGAAAATGAATAAAGAATTGGTTTAAAATATTCCAAGTCAGAGATAAACAAGACGTAGAGAGCGAGAGGATGGGGAAAAAATGGAGGAACGGCGAAAGAATGCTATAAGAAAGAGACCCGAGGAGGAGATCGAAGAAGTGAAAGATAGAGTAAGAATGGAGAATGGATATTAAGCTAGAAAAATATTGTTGAAAATAATATATATATATATTTGATATATTGCTGTAAGAGGGAAAGAAAAATTGTAGGGAATTCCCTAATAAAACAAGAGTAAAATCTACTCTCCTGTGTTTTGCGATTTCCGTTCGTTGCTTCAAGATTTTTTCCCCCACAAAATTCAATTTTGAAAAGTTGAATGACCATTTAAAAGACATCGTGGCTTGTAATCAAACAATCTCGTATAAAAATTAATTAAGTATGAATCTCTCCAACATGTTATATGGAAAAATTTGTAATGATTCTTAAAGTTTAAGTTCTACTCAACAATTTTCAATAATAAAAAAATTCTAGCATTTAAGACATGATATAAGAGTACTCGAATAAAAATAAAGTAGCAATTCTGTAATCGTTTATACAATAAAAATAAAATAAAATAAAATAAGGGGATGCTCTACACAATTAGCTTATCAAGTCATTTATGTTTTCTTTTTTTTATACAAGTTGTCCAAAATTTGTTTTTAGTTCCTTCTTTATAAACAAATTATATATTAGAGTTTGCGCTTAATATTAATTATTTTAAATAATATTATTCTTAAAATAGGCTTTAACGTTTTGTTCTAAAATTCGAGCTCGATCAGATCGTTCAGGTATGATTAAAAGTTATTCAGACGAATAAAGTCATTATGGTAGCGCTTTTCTTCAAGCGACATTTAATATCAAAGAAAGCAGGGAAAATAAGATCAAATAGGAAATAATCAGGGAAATAGGGAGTAAAGGGAAATATTTACCCCTTTATTCATCTTTTCCTGAGTTTTCCCTAACCTAACCCGAATAATATTTTCCCGTTTATTCCCTATCTTCCTGAATTTTCCCTAACATAACCTAACAGGGAATATTTTTCCATTTATTCCCTATTTCCCTAAAGTTTTCACTCGTATTTATTTTTCGTTCTTAATCTTACAAGGAATTTTCCCTGATGCGAAAACAAATTACCTTATATCTTTATTTTTAATGTTTATTTTATCCCTGTTGTATTTAGGGATTTTCGTTAAAAGGGGGAAAAAACAAAGACTTTTTTTAAAAGAATAATTTAGTTTTTCCTCTCATAACGGAAAATCTACGATGGAAAAAAATAATTTTTTCATAAAAAAAAAGGAAGAAAAAAAATTATTTTTAAAGAAGAAATATATTTTAAAATAATTAAAATTATTCTGTTAACAAGGCGAAAAAATTTTAAAATATAAAAAAAATTTATAATGAAAGTATCCGAATATTGCATTAATGGAAAGTAATTAATTTATAAAATAATTATAAATAAAATATTAACAAATTTTCCACGTAAAAATGATCTCTCGGAAAATATATAAATTTAATTATTTATTTCCATCAAATATTTAAAACATTAGAAAATAATTAATTATTTATATTAAAAGTTTTAGACGCAGAATTTATTTACTCATTTATTTATTTATTTATTTTTTGAACCTGAAAACGTCATCGTTTCCCCTCTGACGTCACTAGCATGTAAATCCAAACAAAAATATTATCGATTGATATCGAGTCGTATATTTTGTAAGAAAGTATCGAATTTTAAATTAAATTCTTTCATATGAAACGTTTCTCGGATTTCAAATATGTTTTCATGTATTTTTTCAACTTTTTCTTCCGTTTGAAAATTAAAAAAAAAAGGGGGGGTTAAAGCGGCCACGTGATCAGCCGTTCGAATCTATTTGACGTCACTCGAATCTAATACAGTACAAGTCGACCCCCCTATAACACTGTTGATTTTTCCGTTTTATATGAATTCCGTGTTGTACGAGTCACTTAGATTTTACAAATACGTGTGCCGGGCTGTGAACGGCTCATGTATTTGTAAAATCTAAGTGACTCGTACAACATGGAATTCATATAAAACGGAAAAATTAACAGTGCTATAGCGGGGTCGACTTTGTATTATTATTATTATTACTACGTATAAAAATTCAAAATAAATATATTATTAAAAATTATTTTCATTGGAATATTTTTACTTTAAACAATTCGTTTTAAAAGTGATGAAATTTTTAAATGGTTTTAAAGGAATATAAATTTTAAAAATTTAAAATACGTAGTTATGACGTCAGCAGACAACGGTCGAAAGATTTTATAACGAACTTTTATTTAAATCTAAATTTTATTTATTTATTTATTTTTTTAATGTTCAAAATGCTTTGATGATTTGAAGTTAAAATTGGTAAACAAATTAAAGTTTAATATATTAATTTAATTTTATAAATTAACTTCGATCTTCAGAGATTACCGGTAATTACTGGTTACGTCATCGGAATATCCCATCCTTTGGGGTATTTAGGGTAAGTTTTTTTTCCCTTGTTTTTTCTTCTCCCTGTTAGTTCTAATATTTCAAAAACAACGCATCTGTAAGATTATTTTGTTATTTACGATGACAAATAGGACAAATAATTATTATAATGATTATTAACTAATTTAAGTGAGTCAGTTTAGCTGGGTTCTAAAACATAATCATCATTTCAATAATGTTAATTGCTACAGACAGGATGCAAGCTTATTAACAGCTTCTATATTATTCTTTTTTAGTTTTCTTCTTACTTTTTTCAATTTTTTTTTGTCTTCTTCTAAGCCATTTAATTAACACAGGAAAGTAGTTAAAAAAAAAAAATTAACAAGAAAAATAATCGCTAAAAATTCCCTATTCTCAACTCAGGGAAATTTCGTTATTCCAGATTTAACGTAGTCAAAAATTCCCTAAGGTTTTATTATTATTATTATTATTTAAACTCAAATTTAGAGAGAAATTTTATTATTTTTAATTAATTATATAACTAAATTAATCATAATTATTAACGTTTTTGTTTTAGAAATAAAGCTGAATATTTACCGAAAATTTTCTTAATCCTTATTATTTAACNAGAAGTATTTTAAAACTGATATTAATTTGTTATAATTTTTATTTTTAATTACACAGTTTTTAATAATTAGTTTGTTTTTTGATATATGTAATAAATAAATAAATTCTTAATTACAATATAAGATTAGAGAAAGATACAGATTAACTAATTTTTTTTATTTTTTGACAGATAAACTGACATTTTCCATAAAATCATGATGGTTAAAAAACCATCATGATTTTATGGAAAATGTCGATTCATGTATTCATGTACGATTTAATGAGATCATTTGTTTGTAGAATTGTTATGACTAATTCTTATAATTGTTCTTGCATGAAACAAATATAGATAGATACCCCTTTTTTTAAGCCAGTTTTCAGTAGAAGGCATAGTCTCCATGGAAATTGAAAAAAATACTGTACAAAATTTCTTATGCATTTGTATACAAAAAAAATTAAATCTTGCATGGTTGCATTTGAATAACTAGCCAAAAATTTCTTAATTCCTATGATAGGATTATTTTATCTCAAAACTACAACAAATAGTAATACATATGATTATTTAGACTGAAATAATCACATCTTATAATCATTGAAGAGAGCAGTTTTCTGAACCTATTATTTGGAGTGTGCTTGCAGAAATTAATCTGCATACAGTGTCTTTAGTTAATGATGTAATTCTTATTTTGAACTGAAAGTTTTCCAGTTAGTAATATATGCCAGAAACTGCCATATATTCCTAATTGAAGATCAGGAGTTAGAGTTACAAGTTAACCAATTACCATCCACTTTATTTTTAATGCATGAACACTTATGGCATTATAGTTATCGTAACTCTGTTGATTTTTGGCTCTGAATATTGGCATCTGTACTGTACAATAATTGACACTCTTTCTATCATCCATATACCACTATAAAATGAAGAATCTGCCTTATTTTCTAATGCTACAATTCTCTGCTACATTTTTTCATATTCTGGTTAATCCATTAGAAACATAACCAATTCTTGTTACAGTAATGAGTGAGAAAATAATAATTTCTAAACATCTTTTCATTTCTTAATCTTTTTAGTTTTTTCTAAAATATTTTTCTATTTTTTAAAGGAATTATCATTATTTTAAAAACTTCAAACAAATTTTGCAATTTTAAGTTTTTAAAATAATGATAACTTTCAATTAAAGAGAGCGTTAATTTAATTTAATATTTACTTATAAATGAGCAAAACTAATTATTACATGATTGTCTGCACCATAATATGAATAAGTTATCTTATAAAAAGTTATTTGTATATATAGTTTCCCAGATTGTACATACTTGATTATTAAGAATATAAAAATTCCTAATTCTTATAATTAAGTTTTCAGTTTTAGCTAACTGCCATCAAATAATAGTTTGTGGACACCCACAAACTTAATCAGCTGTTTAATTAAATAAAACTATTTTAAAACCGTAAACTTCAGGCTTAAAATTTAATAGCAAGCAGAAAATAAATAAATTTACCGGAAACATGGTGATAAATGAACAGACATATTCTTATGTCTTTTTTCAAATCTATTATATTTCTTAACATAATGCAAATAATCCCTTCTAATAACTATGGTACGTTGCATCTTCATTTTTACTATCACCCCTCTCAGAATACGGCCTCGAATGCTGACGTTCCCCGTGAAAGGGCACTTCTTGTCGATATAAGTACCTTCGAGAGCCTATAAAAATAAAAATTTATTTTAGTACCACTTCTAACTTTTGTTTATTAAGATTTTTTTAAATGAAATTTTCAGATAGTTATAACATATCTACAAAATTTTTCAGTAGACCGTCGTGGATTTTTCATCATTTGTCATTAAAAAAAATTACATAACAGTTTCAGTAATATATAAATAATTAAATAAGAGAATTTATTCTGTAGTTTTATACTACAATTTTCCATCAAATTTTAGTTTTAATAAAACTTGAATCCATTTCGTAAATTAAATAATATATAATCATTTCCAATACTTTTCCATTAATTATATCTTTCCTAACTTTTATGCTATCTTACACAAAATGTAAACGTAAGATATATAGCACTGGAAAAAAGTTTTTTAATGTCACTGTAATTTTATTTACATTTTTCATTTTATTGAAATGTATTTATTTTTGCTGTTATTATACATTAATTTAATTAAGAATAAACAAATTAATAATTAATAAACTTTTAAAAATTCATATTTGCTTTGTACTGTACCGTACATACAGTGTTTGTTTTTATTGATTTACAAATATGGTTGAGGATTTCAAGTATTTTCGTTTTAAATAAAATTTGGCAACATCTGTAGGGATATAATTACTAAGATTATATCCCTAACACATCAGTATAATATATAGGCTAAATATACCCCTCTCAATATTTTTTCAGATATTCATTTATACATATAAATTAAGAAATAGTATAAAAATAGAAACAATGGCATATCAACTGATGTTATTTATATTTTTACAGAGGATTTTATAGATTTGAAGCAGGGATATTGTACACATATCAAACTACAAATGCTAAGATTATCCCTCAACAGGTAAATATCTCTATTAAGTAAGAAGAGTAAAATGTAATATCTCTATACAGAGGGATAAATCCCTCATAATCACAGAAATTTATCCCTATTACATACAGGCTATAATAAATTCATTATTATGCCATTACTAAGTAAAACTCTAAGAAGGGGTTAAAAGTATATGAACTGGGATATAGATAAATCATGTATATAAAGGTAATTGTTTCTACAATAGATATATGAATATCTGAGTTTTAAAACTACTATGCATCTAATTTTCAGAACTGTGGAAGCACATCACATAGTTCCTAATTACTTATTTTTTTTTTTCTAATATGAATATGAAAATTATTAGTTTATCCCTAATTTATTGTTATGTTTGAATTTCTAAATTACGCATCACATCACAGACGTCGTTTATTTAGTTTACGTAAATGATTTATTTATTCGTATGTCGAGACAAACCAAGTCCAGACAAACTTAAAACGAACGAAGAAATAAACCAATTAGTTTAAAGTGGTATGTACTTTTTTTACATTCTTTCACGTATGATTTTTTTTATTTAAGATACAATTTGTTTACGATACGACCAGATTGTTTTCTCTTATGGTTTGACATCGTGATTTACATAATTTTTTTTATGTAAAATTAACTGGGTTGAAATAACTAAAAGATTTGTATACAGAAAATCTAACTGTAGTTTATTCCTTTATTGTAGTACACATTCATAATTAACATAATAAAATTTAAAAAAATGTTTTAAAGCAATTTTAAAATACTGTATAAGAAAAATTCAGGGGAAAAAATTCTTTGAATTAGGGAAAATTGCAATTTTCCCTAATTCAAAGAATTTTTTTCCCTGAATTTTTCTTATACAGTATTTTAAAATTGCTTTAAAACATTTTTTTAAATTTTATTATGTTAATTNAAAAAAATTCTTTGAATTAGGGAAAATTGCAATTTTCCCTAATTCAAAGAATTTTTTTTCCTGAATTTTTTGAATTTTCCGTAATTCTTTGCAATTTTCCCTAATTCAAAGAATTTTTTCCTTTCAAAGATAATACAAAGAAATATAGAGAAAAATCTTTCGATTAGAGAATTTCCCTATTTCCCTAAATCAAGGATTTTTCCCTTTAAAACGCATTGTTTTAAAAGAAATTTCTCTACATAATTTCTTAAATTTCTTTAAAAATTTCTTGTATATAAAAATTGCTTATTATTTTCTTCGTTTTTATAGTATGTTCTAAGCAATGCATCGTCTTGTATTTATTATTTTTTGGATATAAAAATGGAATTTTTAGTAGGAAAAAAATGTATTTATGATCTAGTCAAAACTCGGAAAATAGGTTTTATATCATTTTTAAACAGCTTAAACATATAGTAAAAATGTAGCAAAATATATTGAAGTATAAAAATATCTACTATCTTTTCAGAATCTCCATGTTTTACATAGTGACGTCAAAGTAAAAAAACATTCAGTAAAATTCACTAGTTCTGTTAGAGTCAAATCCGTTGTTTACTTCTATAAATTCTCAAGTTGAATATTGTGTAAGCATTTCTTAGTAGTCATGTATAAGTACCTTTCGAAAAGATCAATTTTCTGTACATGGCTACGACATTTCCAATGAAGAAGTCTTGTATTATAAACCGTATTTTTCGACTATTGTAAATGTTTAGCAATAACATCTAATGAATACACGACAATTTAGTAATCTTATCTCTTCCTTGTCAGGTTAATTTTTTAAAATTTCTATTACAGTATACAGTAAATTATTCTCTTGAATAGATATGTCACTGTCTAAAGAAAAAAAAATGTGTGCTATTTTAAATTACATTATATACAAGACATAGCGGGAAAGATGGCCGATGAGGAGAAGATGGCCATTAAAAATGACTTAAAATTTTTAAAATAAATGTATACAAACTTTTATATACTTTGGAAATATTACATATTTGCAACATCATGTAAAAATATTTTGCTCCCTTTACCAGATTTATATCTGTATACACGGCAAATCTGGCAACCGTGCAATTAAAAATATTAAACTAATTTATTTTTGGTTAACTTTTGCAATCGATAAATAATGATAAGCAAGACGAAATCTTTGCTTTAAGTTGTAATGCAATAAGTTTGAGTCATTCAGCTAAAATACGCTCTTATGTAATTTGATTTTCAGCAATATAATGACCATTTTCTGTAACTGAAACCCCTTGTTGACATTTGATTTGTTATAAATCGGAACTGGGAAATAATATCTATTGAAAGTAAATATGAAGAAGGATGAGTATATCTTTCAGATGAGACAAAGGATTTTATTTGATTAAAATAAATAAAAAATATTAAAGTGGCATAATTAAATACAGTAGAGCGTCTTTTATCCGAATCAATTGGGGACTGGGGTTGTTCGGATAACTTATTTTTCGGATAATCGATTATGTACGAAAAATATATTAATTTATCCCGTGTTGAAATTTTTTTCCGTTACGTGTCGCTTCGCGTTGAATTTTCGTCGATGTTAAGCCTAACGAAGACTATTGTATCGTTAAAAATTATTTTATTATTTTGTACAAACAAAATAAATATATTGAAAAATATAAAAACAATAAAAAATTATACTTCAGAAGTTAATTTAGTATCAAAAACGTAAAATATTTGAGTAGCCCAAGACATAGCCAAAGATTACAGCGCCACAGCACTGGCGAAAATTTAAATTTGACGACTGGAATTCCTTCGGATAACCGACGTATCGGATAACCGACCTTCGGATAAACGACGCTCTACTGTATAAACATTTCCGAAATGTAAAATGGAGTGACATTAAATAAATAAATAAAATACTGCGAGAAATATGAAAGATCCGAGCAGAATCGAGTTTCCAAGGGTACTCAAAGTTATATGAGATCAGAAAAATTTATTTTTGAAATTAATCGAAATTACAAGATTAAAATTATAAATAATAATGATAGAAATTATGTAAAACTTCAATTGTTCTTTTTAGAAAAGAAAAAATTAATCTATTATTATATAACATTTGTTTATCAGACAAGAAGAACCATTGCAATTAATTACAGAATTGTTTTTCTAAAAGATACATTAATTTAAAAATATCAAATGGCAAATAAATATCTCTAACTTGTAAAATATAAAAATGGAGAGAAGTTAAAAATTAAAAAGCATTTTTAAAGAAAATATAGGAAAATGTAGGGAAAATCTTTGAATTGGGGAAATTCCCTCATTTCCTTAATTCAAAGTAATCTTCCACATTTTCAAAGATAAAGGGAAATATAGAGAAAAAGTTCTGAATTAGGGAAATTCCCTCATTTCCCTAATTCAACGATTTTTCGTTTAAACAGATTTTATTTTACTTATAAATTCCCTAAAATACAAATATTTATTCATTATTTTCTGTTTTTAATAGTAATTTTCAAAACAATTCTATTTATTATTTCTGAATACAGGAATGGATTCTTTTAGTTTAAAGAATGGATTTAATTAAATATCACCTAAATTTAGTCAAAACTTAGAGAATATATTTTCATGTTATTTTAAAATTACTTTAACGTATAGAGAGAAGAAAGTAAAAAAATATATATATATTAAATAATTTGTTTAATTTTAGTATGAAAATACAGAATTTAAACGAAATTAATCGATTTTCAAAGGAAAATCAGGTTAATCGATTTTTGGTAGGAGAAAAAAAAACTGGTCTAGTTACAATCTGTGCCACTAGATGGCGGTATGAATTATGAAAATGCAGTACCGAGTTCGAAAATTCGATAATTTAACGCAATGCTAAACGTCATCAGATTTAATAATTGAAGTGTTCGTAAATTTAATTATGGCCTGTGTTAGCTACATTAGTTTGCTTACTACGACGACATAAACATAAGTAAAAGCTAGCGCAGACGAGAAAATGACGATGGACATTACGTATGCTTTACATAGGGGGGTGAATATGAAGTCACGATTACACAATTCATACAAAAGTAATTAAGATTTTCATTAACTCCTCTGTCGTGCAGTAATAGAAAAATTAACCCATTCGTGTATATTCCTCCAGAATTCCTTCTAAGAAAATACAGAGATAAAATCACATTTACAGTTACATTTACATTTAGTGTTGCCAACAGTGTCTTTTTGATCCGGCAATTCCGGGTTTAGCAAATTTTCTCCCGAAGCCAAATTATTTGGTCACTTTTTCGGGTCAAGTGCTCTGACCTGGAGAAATACTAAATCAGCGTGACAATGCACACAGAATTGTGGGTCTATTCATTTGAGTTTAGCGTCACTCAGTCAGCAACAAGCATCGCCCACAGACTATGAAAAAGGGGGGCACAAGCTATAAAAAAAAAGTCATCGTACATTATTATGAAGAAGCTTCGAACTTTATGATTCAACATCTGATCAGCACTCCCACAAGGTTGCGCTGGTTGCACTCGGGCTACTAGCTCCACCTTGTGGGAAGACCTCTAAGATTGCCGATCCCGAGTAATTTTTCCATGTTCTTTCTTATACGTGACCCTAAACTAGATAATCTCCCATAAAGTTATTATCACGTCACTTCCGTTGAGGCTACCAGAGGGTAAGAGTAAATCTACACTTATCCCATAATTTATAAGGTAATGAGACATAATGGAATATGATGACAACTGTTTAAAGGAAACTTTAATTAGTTGTCAATTGATATTGTGCGTGTTTTGTTATGTTTTTGAGTAAGAACTAACATTTATTTTATTACGTGTAATATCTTGTGTTAGAATAGTATAAAAATCAACATATTTCAAGGAATTTTATAATCTTAATCTTATAATTCCATCGAAAGTATGTATTTTGGTATTAAAGTAAATTGAAGAAACTTCATCAACATTGACAGGAACGATGCCAGAAAGCTTTCAGAAAGTTCATTTTTCAGGTTTTCTGTTAATGTTTCTGTGAACGTTTTCTAAGGTTTTGATAAGCGAAAAGGTATATAGAATCGATAGAAAAACCTCCAGAATGAAGTTTCTTGAGGTTTCCTTCTCGATAACTTTTTACAACCACAGAAGTCTTTTCAACTGACCTTTAATATTTAACAACAAAGAATAAAATTGCCTAGTTTTATTGTGTGTGGATTTTGAAAGGTTTTCCCATTTTGATCGAGGTATAAATGTAATTTCATACCAGTGCTTCTTAAACAACAGTGCATTATATTAAAGAGAAGATTAGTGAAACGCGAGCACTCGTAAAATAAAGGTTTACGCAATAGGTTTCAGGATCAAATGTTCTTTTCGATGTTTTTATGATGATTTCTCTATTATCGGTACATCAACTGATCTTCTAATAATATAAATTTAAGATTTTAAATAATTGTACAGCTTATTTGCGTAAATAATACCATAATTGCCTACTTATAGTGTTACAATATAAAATAACAGTGTTTATATTTATTTCTTGCTAATCATTAAGTCCAAGTGAGATCCATTTGTCCTTAGAACAAAGAATTATTATTGAGCTGCAATTTGAAAAAATTGTAGACCTATAAATACCCACTGTCGTCCGTCCATCTGTCTTTCCTTAATCTCGAGAACGGAGTTAAATAGATGACATCCGAGACGATATATGGAAGCCTATGGGGCAGGAGGCCCCGATTAACTATATATGAACTTCTAAAAGGTGTCAGATAGATGGCCGGCATGACTCTATTGTTAAATCAAAAGTATGATGTACAGGGGCAAGCCACTAATAATTTGAGGTAGAGAGCATACATTTTAAATTAAATAAACTAGACATATGATTAAAAGTTGCAGCCCGGTATTGTGACGATGTTACAATAAATATTTGCTCGTTAGAAAATATAATTGGGCATGTGATGAAGAAGAATAACGATTATAACAGAGAAATGCAGGAGTGGATGTAATGGGTATCAGATCAAGAGGAAGGTGACGAAAGATATGTGGATTGATTACATGAAACACAATTTACAGCAGTCGAGTGGAGGGTGAAAGCACAAAGCTTGAAGATACAAAGAATGGAGAACAAAGTGATGGCTTTAAGTCACGTGATGATGATGAGGAATTAATATGATGCCATTGATAGAAAATTTTTCTATGGAATGTAGAAGTGAACCACTTTAGAAGCTAAGGTACTTCACTGATCAACCCTATTGTGGGTGTAGAATGTCATAATCTAAATCTTTACAAAATGAAGAATTCTCATCCAATTCTCCCGAATGAAGATTGGATGAGGATTGCTCATTGCAAGGTCATGCAACGTTCATATCTTCTAAAACATATCTCGGAAGTGGTCTGTTTGGTTAGAAATTTCAGAACATTGTTCTATCCAATAAAGAAAATTACTTTACAACAATTGTATCTTCATGTATCTTAGAATGCTAAAACATCCACAGTATCAAGAAGAAACAAAGAGAATTTCAGCTATCTTTCAAGAACCTAGGTGATCCTAATTAAAGTACAGTACCTCTAATCAACGCTGTTCAGCAGTCCAAATACAGTACAATATTCTGTATGGTAAAAGACATACGAGAGACACTTCCGTGAAGAAAATTAGTACGAAAACTTACCACTATGGCAATTTTAACGTCCTCAAGCAACAAACTTTGTATGACATATTGATACCATACAAACACCTTGATGATGCAAGAGATACTGCTCAGTGTAATTCTCATACTGAACGTGATGAAAAGTGTTTACCAGCTGACTGTAATTGATCATATGTGATGCTTTTCTAATGTAGTGTGATACTGTCTTTCGAAGCAACAAATTTGAAACGTATCCTCTAAAAACCGTCTTTATAAGTGTCCCACTTACAGTGCCAAAAGTGCCGTAGTGGTGAGTAGTGGTACTAATGTTTTTTTACGAAAATGTCTGCGTGTCTCCGAACGTCACCACGCCAGATTTGACTGCTTTTAGCACTGCTAATATGTGTTTAGACAGCGTGGAATAAGGGTACTTGAATTACGATCGCGAGGTATGAAGAGAATTTTATACAACAAAAACAGCTGACTTGGGAATTGAAAACAATCATCATCACTTATTACAATGTTGGTTATTTCTGAATTGCGTGACTCAAACCGTTCCTTATAAAGTGAATTCATTAATCTTATGGATAAAAACATAAGATATTATTATTTTGCGTGATTATATTTATATTATTTTGGATATAGAATTGTTTTTTTTGAAGTAACAACTGCAGCAGTGTTCAGTTTTGTCCAGTAAGAACTACCAAGAACGACCATATTAATAACCATAAATTATAATGATTCTTTGAAGTAGACGAGTTTAGCTGTTTCTTCCTCTGACGTATACTGTACTTCTAGCTTCGATGAGGATTTGTTTCCTTAGCATCAAATTAAGATACACGATAATTAATTTTTAATAATATCTTTTCATTCCGATAGATGGCATTATATGAATTTTCACTATTCGTAGAGCGTTATCCCAGACAATTGAAAAATGGCGGTCGGATGGCCATGACGACTAAGGCGTAATTCAATCGTCCTGAGATAGCTTGGAATCGAAACCTGGCGAGCAACCCCAGGAATTTTCTTGGGTGATATGTCCGGATATGTTGCATCTGTTTATCACCATCTAATCGCCCCCTTATTGTAGCCTGGCTGAACCTACGATGGGTATATAAAAAACAGCATTCTTTGATGCACACAGTGCGTAAAAGGTCAAAAATGAAAAAATTCCAATAAACCAATTAATAAAACAATATGGATAAAAAAGGATTATGGTTGCTTTCATTTTGGTTTGATGTGGTCGGCTATAATGGGATACGGCAACCATGATCACTGAGAACTTATAAGGGCCATGGGGTAGAGCAGACCTCTCTAACTTCTTACCGTGTTCCTATAGCTCTAGCGTGCCATTTTGCCCTGTTTTTTGAAGAAAGAAGCACGTAAAATGTTTATTAATAAAAAGCAGACTTAAACAATTTTTTCTATTAGTAAAAATAGCATTACTTTATATGAGTAGGAACCACTACGAGTTTCAAGTTTTTCCGGGCCAGGAGAAAAATAATTAGCTTCTACGATCCGTTGCCATGAGGACCGTCGAGAGGATCGTGGCGGATCGTCCAACGAAACACGTGGACGATCCGCCAAGAGGTATGTTCCGGAAGGACTTTCTATCGGAAACAACCCCCATTTACGTTAGACACGTGAAGGAAACACGGAAACTCCAAGCGAGCAGTTCGTTGGTAAGATGTATCTACTCGCGACCTATCGATGCTGAGGGATTATATTACGGTCGCGTATCTTCTCCTGAGACAGCGCCTCCATATTAGATTCCACGAAAGAAGGTAAAATTCTTCCATAATGAACATCCATGTTGGAAGATTCCGTGTTGAAACCTTTCCGTGGATTCATATTAATGTGGAAAACGGTCTTCTTCACTATTGCTCTCCATATGCTAAGATAAAGATAATCTTCACTAATGGACTCATTGGAATGTAGGAAAAATGGGATCATGCAATGGACTGAGGTGCCTTAAATCTGATTTCTCCAATGGAGGAATTGCATAAGGGTTCTAAGAGGAATCATACTATCCATCACTATCAACCATAACAGGGTCAAGGTAGGTTATAGATATACTTTTTTGGTTTATCAGAAACTTTCATATATCCAGCTATGTCGAACTAATGTCATTTCGATCATTCTTGTGAAACAATCTTCCTCAACAATGTCGATCAAAGCTAAAAATTAGAAGATACACAAGATCATATAGTGGAGACATAAGCCTGAATATATGCTCCTAACTTACAGGAAAGTGTAATACATGTTCCTAACTTACACGAAAGTGTAAGTTAGGAGCATATATTACATACTTAGGCAAGGAAGAGTTTACGAAAGAATGTGAATTCTGCTATGAAAAGAGCGTAAACATTTATGCTTTTATGAATATTTTAACCGATAAATTTTATGAATGTTTTAACTGATGACGTCCCATTTCATAACAATTTGCTTCGTGATTGCATTGTATTGTATTGTATATCCAGCTTTCTATGTCGAACTTTCATGTCACATACACTTTATGTCAGTGGATGTACACAATAGCGCATTTAGAAATATGGCTCCCTTAGGCCCACAATATGCAGGTTCCCCCAAACTAATAGTGCCACTTCTGCACTGAATAATTATATTTTATAATTTTAATTCTACAATAATTGTATTTTTTACAAATTATTAAATCGAAATAGAAAAGGGCACTATATTGAAACACCATTAGTAACTTACTGCCAGTCTGTTCAAGCAAAATGTATTCATATATGAACTACTCAACTGATACGTCTTACTTTTGCCCTCCTTAAGGTCTTAATTTGCATTATTCCTTTACGAATTGTTTCGACATGAAATTATTTTATGCCACCAAACTCTCGAGCCCTTAGACCAGGACCTAGTGGGTCTAATAAGAAATTTTATTTCTATAATTTAAATTATTGATAATACACACTTCTAAAACTGTATTTTCCTGTAGACTACAGTTGTCAAGAGCATTTTCACAACTAAAATCTGTTCAATATTTTCTTGCTTTCCTGGCATCCAATATGGCGGCGCCCAGTGATCGAATCCACGTGATATGAAAACATTAAAATACAAAGAAAACCGGATATTTCTTTATTCCAAGAACAGATTATTTATTTATAATAATATATTAAAACTAGGATTTATTTAGTCCATAAAACTTCATACCAATACTTCAATTTAAAAAAAATGACATGTATTATTGTAATCATTTCAACTCTGTTGCCATCTTTTGCTGATGCAAGTAGTAATTATCAATCATTAACGACTATCTTGGTACAAAAAAACTTCGTTTAAACAGTACAACCTCTATAAAATTTACATTAACAACTAACCACTTATTAACTAAGACACTGCTGCAATTCACAACACATGGTTCTGTAATGTCCTTTCATTGACAGGACGGGTAACACTCAAGAAGACAAGAACGATACTAAGGTCATTGAGAAAGTCACCAACACAATTCAAGGACAAGCCTTCTGGGAAATTTAGTTGCCATCCCGTTATTAACCTCACTTCGTCCTTTCGTTAATTGATTTTTCCTCCCCCCCTCTGTCGTCAGATATTAACACCTATCAACAGTCTTGATTGACCTTCATATACTTGAGAATTTTTTCTCTTGATACTCCCAATTCGTTCGTTAAAATAGGTGCCATTTTATTTATTTACTGATAAATCATAAGGATAGATCACACCTAATTCTATCATGATATGATATGCTCAAAATGTCACCTAACTGCATGCAAGATCTTGTGTTTCCATGCTCGAGTGGGTGCCACGCAAACGTAGATACATGAATGAAGATTAAAAGATTACCTCTATCTTAACATATGGGTACCAGTAGAAAATAAGGAAATAACCCATGGAGGATACATGGATGAGCATCCAACATGGGATCTAGCAATATGGTTGTTGATTAAGGAGGTGTTTTGGATTCTTGAGTCTAGATAGCAATGCAGATGTAGCGCATATGGAATTTTTGGATCAAGTAAAATCTCTTAAATGGGTTCATACAAATATGAAATGCTTTGGAGGCATTAAAGAAGGTTTGGGTCTGATTTGGTTTAATGAGATAAGGCAATGCAGACATGGGCGATCTGCCAAGGGGAATGCCAAGACTTTCAGAGTTTCTAACACCTAAAGGTGTTAGAAACTCTCTGAAAACTCCATGTGGCCAACCCGTTAGTGAGGCGAGAACTCACGACCAACTACCAGTGTTCAGGCCGGTCATTAATAAGGAGGAATTACTGTATTTAATTCCAGTGCTGGAACATCAATCGGCCATTTAACTTTATTTTGTTTCATCTGGAAGTAAAGGATTATTCAAAAGAGTCCTCTAAAGTGAAGGAAATTTATTATTGTTATTTGAATACAAGTGAGAATTCTAAATACACACGGTAGCCCAAAAGTCAGTTAACTGACTATTTGACTAGCCTGTTTATATCTATAAAAAAAGAATTGAATATAATAATATTTTCATCGATATTAATTTTTTTTGGGTGCAAGAAAAGAATCAATAACAATAAAAAAACACAAGCAGAACGACAGAGACACGAAATAACTGATTACATAACAATAAACAGCCATTACATGAGAAATGCCTACACACTTTAGTACGTCACCGAAGTTGATTTATCGAAATGAATGGATACAGTAGTGCAGAATTTCTATTAATTACACCAAAATCACAAATACGATAGAAATAACAGTTGATGTTTTGAGTTTATCCAAACAAAAAATACAAAATCACACAGTTGTTTTTTTTAAATGGCTATATTGAAAACAGTACTTTTTTCATACCTAGTGTCTGAAAAATAATACCCACGGCAACTGTCGACAAGACCTGAAGTTCTGTCGCATCTTGTCGACTCCGTGTATTGTTTTTCACCTCTAGAGGTCATCGAAGACAAAGTCAATGACATCGACTAATGACATCCATTCTCAGAATTCTCACCCCGTGACCATCTCTACCTGTCCCCTCGTTGATTAATAGATTTTTCTGTTGTTTATCATATATCAAGATGTCACGATGACCTTGAAACCAGTCACGTTTGTAGACGAAGAGTTTTATGCTCCTACTGCCTTTAATTCAGTCGAGTGTTGCTATTTGTAATTAAAGGTAGGTACTTGCAACTTTGCTTTCCCTTCAGTATAACTTCATTTACAATATGTAATTTCATGTTTTCAGGAGCAAGGATGAGAAATTTATTTAAATGCCTTCTTCTAGTGTGCATTTTCAAAAGTTATTTCGCAGAGAAGATTGTCCAAACTGAATTAGGAAGAATCAGAGGAAAAAAGATAAATGCGTTAAACAATGACGTTTATGCATTTCTAGGTATTCCATACGCAACACCCCCGTTAGGAAAGCTTAGATTTAAAGCACCTCAACCTGTCACGAAATGGGAAGACATTTACAATGCCACCGTGATGTCGCCTATCTGTATGCAAGATCCTGTGTTTCCAGTGTTAGAGTGGGTGCCACGAGAACGTCGATACATGAGTGAAGATTGCTTATATCTTAACATATGGGTGCCAGTCGAAAATAAAGAGAATAAACCGTTTTCCACTATGGTATGGATACACGGAGGAGCATTCAACACGGGATCTGGCAATATGGATGTTCATTACGGAAGAATTTTGGCTTCTTATGGTAATGTCATCGTCGTTACTATAAATTATCGCTTAGGAACTTTTGGATTTTTGAATCTAGATAACGAGGCAGCACCAGGAAATATGGCATTTTTAGATCAAGTAATGGCTCTGAAATGGGTTCACACAAACATAGAAAGTTTTGGAGGTGATAAAGAAGGAATCACCGTATTTGGTACCAGCTCTGGAGCAGCAGCCATTTCACTTCATTTGGTTTCACCTCTAACTAAAGGATTATTCAAAAGAGCCATTTTGCAAAGTGGAGGCTGTTGTCATCATCATTTGGAGAAGAAGAAGAATAAAAACATTAAAACTAGTAAAAGGGTTGCAGCCAACGTCGGTTGTAATAATGGAACAGAAGATAATAAAGATATAATTGATTGTTTAATGCAAACGGATGCTTTTAAAATTGCAGCAGGCGAGAAACAATTATTGAAAAATAGGAACAGACTTGTCAGCTATTTTACCCAATTGGGAGAACCATTCTTGCCCGATGATCCCATTGAATATTTTGATAATGGATTAATACACGATGTAGAAATAATGGCGGGCATAGTACCCGAAGAAGCTTCGATGATTTTGGCTTACTACAAACCTGAAATTTTGAATCAAGATAATCCCGGTTTCACTATGTCTAAAGCAAGGAATATCCTAAACACTATTTACAACTTTAGTAAACCAAAGTTTGATAACGTTATGGAAGAATATTTTGGGAATGTGCAAGAGGATGATTATACACGCATTCTCGAACGCACTAGAGATGTCATTGGAGATGGAATTGTTAAGTGCCCTGTTATATCTCTAACAGAAAAATTATCCGTAAAAAATTATACTGTCTACCGTTATACTTTCAACCATGCCCGAATCAATACAGGGTATAAGAAATGGGAAGGAGTTGCTCACTTTGCAGAGATATATTTCATGTTCGGTTTGCCTTTCGTGTATCCGGAAAAATACATCCCAGAAGAAGAAGAATTCAGTAAACAGGTCATGCAATATTGGGTTTCTTTCGCTAAAACTGGGTAAGTTTTGTTCGTATTTTTAAAATTCGTTTTAATTTAGTCTTTATCTCGCTGTTATGGCAATTATACATCACTATTTTAAGTTATTTTCCATTATAATTAGTTTGGTTAGGAATATTGTCATAGCTGACTTTCAATATTGATGATGTACAATATCAAATTGGGAGCATTGCCCATTATGGTTGCGAGTTGAATATTTCTGCTCAAGATCCTTATTAACAGATAATGAGAATCTTGAAGCATCCTCACCAAGAGATAATGGGATCTTGAGCACCCTCATGGAGATCCTGAAGCAACCTGTTGATGAGGATGCTTCAAGAGACGAAAAGACATGATTAAGAGAAGAATCTTTCACTGGATTTTGAAAAATAGTTTATTATTGTATAATAATTTGCTAAATAATGATTTTTTTTGTAATTTTAGAAAACCTTCCTGCCCGGATCAGGAAGAAGAATGGTTGCCATTCACTAAAGAGAATCGTAATGTCATGAAGTTTGATCTCGGAAACATCCACAGAATTAACGAGGAACCGAAGAAACAATGCAAACTATGGAAACACACTTAAAAAAGTTAATTCAATATCGTTTCAATTTGGAAATATTCAAAGATAATTTTATTATGGTAACGGTCTAACGCCTTTAAAATCAATTCGCTATGGTTGAAAAGATTGGAAATTACCATTATTTTATGGATAAATATTCATGTTTAAGATCATATTCAATTAGTTTAAAGAAGACGAATTTTGAAGATCATGCTGAAAATTTTTCACATATTTTCCAATAATTTCAGAAAATATTTTTTTTAAGGGGACTTGTTAAAATTTGTTTTTTATGCTGTATTTTAGGATTAATAAAAGGTTTATATTGTTTTATTGCCGAAATTAAATGTGCAATTTGTTTCATTATGAATGGGTCTAGGGTATGCTGTTAATACTGCAAAAGATTGGGCTATTGTTTATTAATTTTATGTTTATTGTTTAAATGACTGCAATCACGGGTAACGTTATTGTACGTTACGTAACTTCTGTGAGCTATTTGGGGTGATGATAGACAACAAGAGAATCTAGAACCTATTGTAAAGGATGACTTGTCACTTATTTTCTATGATTTAATTTATTCTCTTTTAAACTTGAGCTCCATCATTAGGGGAACTCGTGGCGGTGACGACGTCCTTACTTGCGCAAGATGTTCGAATGGGTACCACGAGATACATGAGCCAAGATTGCCTGTATGGGTGCTAGTAGAAAATAAGGAAGATTAAACCATTCTCCATCATGGTATGGAATACAGAGGAGTATTAAACACGTGTCATTCAATTACAGAAGAATTCTATCATTCGGCAATGTCATTGTCAATTCTTTAGAGGAGCAAGCTACGGCTTTGAAGTGGCCCCATAGAAACATTGAATATTTCTAATATATAATATATAACTATACATAAATAAAAGTGTGACAATCGTATCATTATGGGGAATTTTTCTATAAAATTCCGTAATTTGGGGAAATTTTGCACACACTTTGCAGAATCTATCTACTTGGCAAACATTTATTGTGTTTGCCAAGTAGTGGGTTCCATTCCAATCCATTTCGGTTCCTGCTTGCAAAATATCTGTAACAAGTGATAGCCCAAGATACAATTGCATGTATGGGACTTTATGGCACTGTAATGATTACAATTTTGTAGCAATTTCTTTCGTAACGTACAATTAAATTCTAATACACTAAAACGTTTCTTAAAATTTACAGAATTCGAGGTATTTAATATGCAGGGTGGCGATACTTAGTTTCTCTGTTCAAAACACATTCCTTACTGATATAGGAAATATTGCTCAACAGGAAAATACACGGGGGAAGTTCGCCCCACCGTGTATTTTCCCGCAAAAAGTGACCTCTAAAAGAGGTTTCTGAAGTAAATATGCTTTTGCAAAACCCTTTTCCGTATCCTTTGCACAGTCTATGTACAAATTTTGGTTTCAGTTTGCTTATTGGTTACATCTATAGAGTATTGTGTATAAAGAAGTTTTAATTATGGCTACCCTATACATTTGTACGAGATGATCGATCACTCGCATAGAATGCAGAACACGTGACATCACTTCACAGTTCCATTGGTTCTCGACCAACAAAAGAATGTCGAGTTTAATCATGACCTGGGGTCGCTAATTGGCTAATCCAAATGATTAGCCAATCAGCGACCGGCTTGTGAGAGACGAGAGACAGTGACCAGAATATGGCCCCTGAAGTGTCTATTAGACGGTTGCATGGTACAGATTCATGGTACATTGTTAATCTTCCAGCAGAAATACCATTAAGGTCGCTTGATAGACTATAACAGTAAGGATGCCACGTATGCAAACTACAAAAGCACACCCGATATCAAGCTCCAAGATTAATTTTCATATAAAACGAGTAATTATTTATTGTGACATCGTCACAATGCCGGGCTGCAACTTTTAAATATATTTAATTTAAAATATATGCTCTCCATCTCAAATTATTAGTGTCTTTCCCCCGTACATTATATTTTTTAGATATAAAATTTCCTGTTAGAAATAGAGTCATGCTGGTCTTCTAACTAACTCCTTTCAAGGGAAAATTTTTGAATTGAAATAACGTGAATTCCGGTTTACATCGGAAATTCGTATAGTTAATCAGGGCCTCCTGTCCTAATCTTCCAATACCTGGTCACGCCTTTCATCTATCTAACTCCGTTCTCGAGAGTAAGGACAGACACAAAAATATACACAAAAACTAACGTAACAGAAGAAATTATAACAGAAATTTGATGCTACGGCCTCGTAATTAGTAATATGATTCAATTTAAACGTGTTGTGGCCCTAATATATTACATCAAAAAGGCCCTTTCCCTCCACCAAAAGCCAGAGGCCCTAAACTGTAACTTGTTTATTTCGTATAAGCTCGGGAAAGCTTCGTTTTTATAAAATCCAAACCCGCACAACACGTCAAGGTGAATGTAGTGGTTAACCTATAATGAAGTAATAAGTCACACCCAGTTACACCCGTTACAGAGAATAACCGGTTTAAAAACGCGCTAACCACTCGATTATATAGTAAAATTTAACAGCGTAACTAATGCAAACTCACGTTTTTAAACTTAAAATTATGTAACAGAGGAAAACACCGATGAAAACCTAAATTTAAATCGACCAGACGGGGGTATTACTTAATAATCACCGTCACCAGGCAAACATCAGGTAATTGTTCTAGGCGTAACATCCTGTAACATGAAAAAAAAAGTGATTTAGGAAGGAAACTGACTTATGCAAAGTAACAGAAACAGAATATGTTACGTATAATAATAATAATACAATTAAAATTGTTATTAAATACAAGAAAATGCAAGCGTTATATTGATTTTCTCTGTATCGAACACGTAAATTAAGTTAACTTAACAGTTATCTCTCATTTAACTACACTTGAAGTGTTTAATGTGGTGTTTACATTGTTCAATAGATCTAGATACGTAACTACACGTTAGAGTATCGATCGATTTCCTCGACACTTCACGCAAATTATGATGTATAAGTCACGTGTCACGCTTCGTCTACGTTCTACACATCACCATAGTGTTTAACTTTCATTTTACTTAACAACAGGCTGCGTGTATATAACAATACAAACTCTGTATCTCACGTCACACGCAAACAATTGAGTTAGTGCTTTTTTTAATATCCTAATCTGTTAGTTTTTGAATTTACAGTGTTTTCGTTACAGATAATTCGCCACACAGCTGTTTTAACAATACAGTGTGGATAAATGGGTATTTTCTGGTGTTCCATACAGAGTATACTCATATAAAAACTTTGATAGCAATGAAAATATGTAAAATAACAATAGACTAACACTAAAAATCGAAAAAAAAATTGCTTCTCAACGTACCAAAAACTTTATTTCTTGTTTAAAACAATACCATAAATGGGCATTTTTACAGCATTTTCAGTAATTTAATCCAGGAGGAAGTCGAAAGCCCGTAGCACACTTCTTAGGTTTACCTTTCTTTTGTTTACAACATATAAAGGGGCAGTCGCACCCCCCATTGTCGTAGCAAAAGTCCTCGTCGATAGGATCAGCGGTAGTAGGAGCAGGAGGGGTAGGAGCGGGAGGAGTGAGAGTCGTGACTTCTAGACTAGTTTCAGTTGTGACGACGTCGTCGTGTGTTAGAGTGACCACTTCTGTTTCGTTAGGAACCACCTTTTCGGTGGTGGTGGTGGCGGCGGCCTGTGTTGTTGTAGTGTCGTCATCTTCGTTGGCAGGTGGGCAGAGTAAACCTTGACAGAGAAATTTGAATGGGGTGAATGTGTGTTTTAGAAAGGGTGAGATAATTATTTACTCTTCAACACCGCTTTCGAACGGGACGAAAATAGAAAATTGATAGAACGTTAGACACGCTAAACACTAAAGGAATGTTACCTTGACTTTATCATTTTTCTTTATTGACCTTCGACAACGTGTTGACTCTTATTTTAAGTAAAACTGTATGACGTGGGATGTGTTAACCGGCTGTTACGTCACGCTAAGTGGAGAGACGTACGTCAGAATTTATCACTCGACGTGACGTGAAACGATACCGCTTTAATTACGGTGGCGTAACCTTTGACCCCTGTCGCGAATGGAGGAAAAGGGAATGTCGAAAGATTTCATTTCCTATTTTCGTCCTGTTTACGTAAAAATTAATTGTTTAAAGGTTTCGTGAAGGTTTCTAATCAAGTATTAATTATGAATTCAACTCTTTAATGAAGATAATAACGAAAAAGGATGTTAAATATGCTGTTTTAATGGTAATTTAATTGTTAAAATTGCCAAATTTAAGTAACAATAGCCTAAGACTTCACAGTACCAGAGTATAGTTCAAGGCCTTAAACAATAATACACTTAGAAAGGCCTCTCGTAATCATAATTACGGACCTGATACCAGACAAGGTACCATTTCTACAATTTATTATTAAATTTACACAAGAAATATCAAGAATTAAGCCCATTCTCGTTAATTATAATTAAACTGCAACGTAATTAAGGCAATTCCTGACTGTTAAAAAAGTTAAAAATAATAGAAAAGTGGAGTTTTGCATAATAATCCCATTAAGAGGGTTTAAAATTAATAAAACGTGATCAAAAGTAATAATTTATTACAAAAACTTGAAAGAATTTGTAAGATAATGTTTAAATTTTCAATTATTTCAGTCATTAAAGATAAAGAAGAGAATTTGGAGTGTCGATTATTGTGTTAAACGACGTAATAAACGTCATTTCTGCAGTGTTAAACAGGAAAAACTCGATAATACCCTTGACCTTTAAGTAAAAATTGAAAATTAGAATGATCTTGGATACCCCCAAACACTTCATAAACCCAATAACATTTAATTTAGTACAGTAGATGGCTATTAAATGTGTGTATTTACGTAACGTAATTAAGTGTAAAGAATAAGAAAATCATGAAAGATAATGTAGTTTCTAACGTCATTTCCGGTAACTTAATTCTAATTTTACCTGTTCTCTGGGGGCAGAGGGGGCATACGGACGTTCCCTCGAAAACGAAACACCAAGTGCGGATTTTCTGAGCCGGTTTGGCTGTAGAAAGTACCACAAACGTCAGTAGGATCAGCAATCTCTTCATACTGCTCCGTAGTGGTGAGATTTCTGATGACGAAGTTGGCTTTTTATCTAGTGTCATTTCCTCGAATCGTTGTTCTTCGAACAGACAACCTGACGTACGATAAAAGGGGTGCAGTATATAATATATGAATACACAAGAATTATTCAGCAAAATTTAATAGTGCATGAACAAAAGGATATTACCTGAATACAGGAGGGACTGTGATAGTGACACATTAAAAGTGATAAACAGTAAACACAGGAAGACCTGGATACAGGTCTTCCTGTGTTTACTGTTTATCACTTTTAATGTGCTTAAAATTTATATTTAGTAGTCAATTTCAAAGGAAAATACAGAATTTTTGGCTTAATTTCTGTCAAAATAGAAGGCAAGTAGAGGTATAAAATCATGGTTAAAAAAATATGGTGCTTAAACCCTAATCAGCAACCAAAATAAGCCATTTTTTTACGGGATAATTGCAAGATTTTGCAAATCTTTACAGCTGTACAATTGAAATTTTATAAGGAAATAATCTTATAATTTCTAAATAACATGTTTACATGTTGAAACAATTTAATTTCCTCTTACATTGCTGTAGAAAGATGATAAAAATAGAAGTTTTTCTAATAGATTTTCTCACCTTTAACCTATAAAATTCGAAAATTAAATTAGTTAATAAAGGAAAAATCATTAAAAATAAAATATATATTTAGAAATTAAAAAATTTAGGAGATAAAACTAAACTGTAGAAGAGGAAAAAATCAAAATTACTTCTGAAAACTGAACAAAATTCTGGATTTAATCATATATATACCTTGTTATTAATAACAGAATTCTTTCACGTATAACCTGAAAGTCCAGTCTAACGTGGGAGGAAGTTTTTGAAATTTTCTAAGTATAGCAATTATATTTTTCTCTATCAAATAAAATACAAAAAGAGAAGGAAATTCTACACCAGGCTTGCTAGATTATATAAAATCTATAGAATTATATAACATATACTTCAAAATTAATGGAATTTATTAAAAGTAAAAGAAATAAATGATATTATATAATAAAAATTAAGTAAAATGTAAGTGGCAATTTAATTCTAAGCAGGTATTTTGGTCTATGAAATGTCTGGAATGCATTTAAATTCAATAATATATCTGAAAACATATAAATCTTCCATAATCGGCGCATTTAAATGTGCGACCTGCAACTAGGTTTCGTAATAAATGTTAAATTACATCATAAATTAAAAAGTTATATTATAAATTTACTGGAGTGATTAAATAAACAATCACAAACAAATCGTTTTTAACCAGTAATTTGAACAAAGTCAATCAACCACATGAATTTGATACATTGAAAGTTTAAAATTGATCATCGTCATTCTAACGTTCCGATTTTTGGAAGTCAGTTTAGTTAAACACCTGAAGCAGGCCTCGGTGAAAGCTGAAAACATTCAGAAACTATGTTAAAGTTCAATTACTGGTTAAAAAGATTTTGTTTGTGATTGTTTAATAAGTTATATTTCGAAAATCAGCCTTGCTTTTCACTATAAAAACATCAATTATTTACTATTTCCTGTTTTAATAAAGATATTTCTGGTGTTTACTTTTATTTCTGCACACATTTTGGCCCACTATCAAGATAATTATTAGGAAATAAACCTTGTAAACCTAAATAGAACATTATGTTTTCAATTTAAACCTTTCCAACCTTCATCTCAAGCATAAATCTAATACTGCATTGCCAAGGGAAGAAATTATCCTTCAAGTACTTTGTTGGAACTTGACTAAAATACTAAAAACTGATACATTTTGAGTGCTTTTGAGCCACCCGACAAAACATGAGGATGTAGTAAGCAGAAAAGTTGCTTATTTCATGGAACAAGATATGAGAAAAAGCACTTTGTGACATTTTACAAAGATATAAGGAAACAGGATAAGACAATTAGAATCCTTTCCTGGTCATACCATCTCTCAATCCAATACAAAAGACGTAAACAAGTCAGAAAATTGTATCAATGAGTTCCATCAGCTTCCATCAGAAATGAATTGTCAGATTGATATTGCCAAAGGCAACTTTACATGATATCAAAGTCAAGAAGTTGGGAATCAAGAGACATAAAAAGCAAAATGCACCGAACTATATAAAGGACCAAGCAAAAAGAGCAAAAGGAGGATAAAGGAAAGTTTATGACAAAAGTCTGAGGATGCATCTCATTATTGACGATGAGACTGATTGCCCATTTGACTACGGAAACATCCAAGAAAAGCAATATTACCATGCTACAAATCTTCAGGCTATTGCCATGTGAGAATATGTGGAAAAGTCTAGCATAAGGAAAAATTTTATAAGACATACCTCAGTTGGCAGACTATGGATGCTTCTGGGAACATTTCAAATGCTTTTGTTTGTGAAGGTACCATGACTGCTCAGGTTTACCTAGAGGAATGTCTGAAAAAATGACTGCTTCCCTTTGTTGATAAGCACAATTCCAGGGATGAGATCATCTTCTGGCCAGATTTATGTCACATTACATGAAAATTGAAACTGCTTTCTTAGACAGCAAAGGCATTGAATACATATCCAAGAAGGATAACTCTCCAAATGTCCCACAAGTGAGTGCTTTTGGGCAAAATAAAAAGAGGTTTATCACAAATGAAAAGTCCCCGCCAAAGACATTCAATCCTTTTGTCAGATTTGGGGACTTTTTAGCTGAAAAGTTGTGTCCACCTCTGGAAAATCTCTCATGGACCATGCTCACCAAAACATTCATTCAATCGTATATTATGGCATCAGTGCCAGCAAAAACTATTACTTCTTCTCCACAATAGTTGTTATTAGATGAAGAACAGATGTAAGAATTGTTCTGTTACAAAAGCATTAAAGTATGAATTGCAGAACTTAGTCCATTTACTTTCTGACTGCCTCTTGGTTGTATTTGATGAGTAGAAAGCAAGTTTTAACTGTAACTATATTTCTAATTTATTGTTTCAAGTGTTCTTGTAATATTCTTGCTAACATCTATGTTTATTGGTTAAAAATAACAATAAAAAACTGCATTAACCATTTAAAAATAATATTTTATTCATAGAATAAAAATCTGTTTGCATTTATTAAATTCCTTTACTGAAAATTTTAGTGGAATAGAAAGGAAAATAAAACAATTGTAGATTATCTAATAACAATTTGTCATATTTAAAATGTGAAACGTCTAATATAAACATTTAAATATGGTAGAAATTTATCAATAATTAATTAAAAACAAAACAAAAACAAACCTTGTAATCGTTAACAGTTTGTTCCTGTTTGTCAGAAAGATAAGTTACAGAATGTTAAATGTAGTTACTCGCAGAAAAATACAAAACAGAATAGATTTTATAAAAATAAATAGTCCATCTTGCACGATAACAAATTAAAGAGGCTTGGAAAATAAATGCATCTTTGGAAAATCAAGATGTTTCATATAAATGTAAGAATGCCCGACAAAAGAAATTATCCTAAGTTAAGTATGGTCATAATTCATTGTGGCCATCACTCTCTTCTGTGGTTTCTTCTTCCAAACTGTCTGTAATCGCAGCATCATCTTTAGCTTTTTCTGAAATGGATGGCAAAGAATAAACTGTAAATTTATATACTTTTATATTTTCATAATTTGAAGACTTACCGACGCAAGTTCCGTCCGTCATTTCATAATCCTGTGAACATTTCTCGCATTTGTCTGGTCCTTCTCCTGTGCACGTATCACAAGCCATATCACATACTAAAATAAGAACATTGTTTTTAAAATGATAAGAAAAGTAATTTTATAGAGTAAAATGCTTATTAATGTTTAATAACAAAGAAACAAAAACAAACAATGATTACATTCTAAAATTTTACAACTTTGAATTTAAAATTAATGTGTTCTTGCTATTTCAAGTTTTTCCCCTGAAAATTTTTTTATGACTAATGTACGACAGTTGGTGAAATATACAGATTACAAGACAAATGTCAATTATTACGAATGTGTTGTAGAAAATAATTCAAAATATTAAAAGACATGATACAAACTTGGGATTGAATCTGGATGGATCAAAAAATTCCAGGAAATTTTTGGGGTTTGACTCATCTGGATATGTTGGGTCCCATCCCTCATCACCCAGCCACCCCACTGTGGGTCTGGTCGAACCCACAGACATGCTAAAAAGACTCTCTTAGTGCCCACAGGACAGAAAGAGTTAAAGACAGATGATACAAAAATCAACCAATTGCATACCGTTATATTCTATGAGACATCAGGGGTTAAACTTTGACACCTAATAGAATATGAAGTATTCTACATCTTTCCAGGTTTTGGATTTGTCTGATAACTTAAATTACATTTTTAACTGCACTGTTCTAATTTTCTGCTCAGTTTGTTTTGCAAATCTCAAGCAGATGGTGCACTTTATATGAGTGGTTTTTAGAGTATTTAAAGACTGTATATAACAATCAACATATAAGAGGATGTCCATAAATAATGCCTGCACTGGAAACGAGGATATGACAATTTGTTGACAAAGTTAAACAAGAGGGAGGGTGGGGTAGGGGTTGGGCTTCAGTGGACATACATTTCTTTAAGTTTTATGCAGTTTATTATATTTACTTCAAAATTTCTTGTATGTTTCTTTTTTAAAACAAGATTTTATCAAAATACCTCTTTTCGACTGGTAACGAGGGTATGACAGAGTTTTCATTTTTAAACATATTAGCAAATCAATAAAATATTGTATTGTTGATCTACTAATCAGTAAAAAGTTGGTACACTGTATGATGGAGAAATCTCTATAGGCTGACCTTAATCCTAAGAAATTTGGGCTATTTGAAGTTTTAAGGTTTCTGATTACCTCTTTATATCAGTTTAGTACATTACATGCAAGTATTACCACACTTCTAATATACATAAGTACTAAGAGGTGAAGCCTATGCATACAAACTAACTCGCTGAGAGGTCGTGTTTAATTATTGTGGGAAGATTACTTCAGGATTGACACCACCCAGCAATAGTTTTGAAAATAAGTTGCAATGATCTTGAGAATCGATCTGAAGGATGACACGACAAAGACTGATAGATGGTGAAGACAGGTGTAGATGACAATTGCGCCTAGGGACTTTCAGAGGGATGGCTGGTGCATCCAAGAAAGGGATTAGCGATGGCAGACAGTGAGCGAACAATGAAAAGTAGCTAGTTGAGACAAATTTGAGTTGGACTAATACAAGGGCTATTTTTTAAATAAGGTTCGTTTGTGAATGAGAGTGAGAATGACGCACGATTGCAGCAGTGTGCATGAGCATATGCTTTCAGCATGCTTTGCGCGTGTTTAGATGCCATTTGCAGCCGTATCATCTGTCTGTGTGCTGAGCTATAGAAGTTTATAATGTTTAAGAAAATTGAGTCGTCCGCTGACTGTAAGATACAATCTGTTATTCAATTTCAGGACGAAAGATCATGGTAACTGTCTTTTGGAACAGGAAAGGGACTTTGTTAGTGGATTTTATGCCAAGAGGCACAACAATCAATTCTGATGCTTATTGTGTGACCTTGAGAAAACTCCGCCATGCCATATGAGACAAGCTGCATGGCCTAATGTCTTCCGGCAGCAGATTTCTTTGAAGTCAAAAAGTTTTTGAGCGGTATGACAAATGTTTGAACAAAAATGGAAATTATGTAGAAAAGTAGATAAAAGTATGTAGAATATGGGAAAAAATATATTTTAACGATATTTACAGTTTTTTTTTTTTAGTTAATTGAAGACACAGACTGTCCAAAAAAATTTTTGTGGACACCATTTATTCACTTCACGTGTTCCAGAACAAACTTTTTGATGACCTGACCTTCTTTAGAAGACCCATGAACTCTAAGTTGAAATTTTACAATTTTAATTAGATATTTTTCTGTGTTTTTTAAAGGAATGTTTGTAAACTTGATGGCCAAGTAGCCTAAAAAAGAAGGTCAGATTGTCAAAAAGTTTGTTCTGGAACATGTGAAGTGAATAAATGGTGTCTACAAAAAATTTTTTTGGACAGTCTGTGTCTTCAATTAACTAAAAAAATAATATCATCCAATGAAATTCCAAGATATTTACAGTATTTTTTTCTTATAAAAAAACAGACCTTATTTAAAAAACACCCTTCGCAGAAGTGGACTGATCAAGACAGATTGATCCTTCTATCCAAAACTTTACTCTTTATCTACGAGTCTCTGATTCCATTGACCAATGGCCTTTTTTGATCTGCCCCTTGGAATCATTGTCCTCCTCGACAGGAACCCAGTTAAATATAAACTAGACTTTGTAAACTAAATTTTATTAAAAATTTAAGCACAGTCAAGGAAGAGGGTCATATGAAAGGCATAATCTCTGCAAAATGTCCTGCTCTATTTCTTACACTTCTGGAGATAACATTTTTATTTCGTGACTGAGGTATTATGGAAGACACTGATGTAACTTACTAGAAAGACTGCAGTCTTATAAGAGCAATTTAGACATAATTCCATCACTCTACTTATGGAATCTATAATTCATAAAGTGATAAAAAATTTTAAGGAATGTTGGGTTTTGTTGGATATCCGAAGAAGAGAGGGGGTTACAGAAACTTAGGCAAAGAGGGAGGGATAGTAAAACTTTAAAAAAAAATGTGAATGTAATTTATGAACAGCCCTAATGAAGTAACTTGAAATGTTTTGTATGCTGTTAAATTAATTTTATCCATTCATCACAAACTAATACAGACTTGTTCTTACTACTCCACATCACAGCAGCTTGAATGACAGAGCAAAGACAATGTGCCGAATTATCAGGCTATGATTAGATTTAGATGATTACCCAATTATTTGGCAGGTTGTCTGGCTTTAATGAAAAATTGCATTTGTTCAGTTGTTTACTGACAGATTTGTGAAATGTAATTTAACTTTGTTTCCATTCAACATTACATGTCATTGAAATGATTTTAATATGAGCTTAGGCTAATGCAGATTATTGTAATGCTTTGTGACTATGTATTTTTGTGTTTCAGTTTTTCCCTCGACCCCTTTGTTTTCATTTGTGATATTACCTTTTTTCAGTTCACCTTATGTTGGCAGCCTGATTGGCCAGCGGAGATCATGTGGGGAGGATATCTGTGTGGCTTAGCATATAATGTCGTGATCCACATATGGTAAGCACTTTCTTCCCCCTCTTGCTTTGTTCTGGCCACTTGTGAACGATATGAGATGGAGGCAGTGAGCATGAGAAGACCAAGGATTGGGGATAAGGCCAATGAGACAGCAATCCGTTTCCATCCAACCAAGGACACTTTAACATCGAGATACAACATATCGAAGGAAAAGAAGATTGGTGGGAGATTCATCTGAACGTATTAGTTTTCTTTTTCATTGTTTATATGTGGTAGAAAAACTGTCATGAGTAGGTTTATTTTTATTTGTGTTATGCATCTTTTGACTTTTGTCAGGTGCTGTGAGCTCCCTGAAAGAAGAGGAGGAAAGAGAGGGGAATGTGAAAACGTGTGAAGTATTATATTGTTATTAGTTGTGCATTGGAAATTGTCAATTGTGTGATAGTTTGTGTTCTATGTATATTGTGATTTGTCAACAAGAAAGAATTAAAAGCCCAATATATCTGTCAAGCCGACTTGTCTGTTTTTTTTGTCTAGTCCCGCAGACCTCATTCTACAGGGCATTCTACACTATCAATATCCCAAAAATCCTTAAGTTTTAAATTTTAATAACTTAAGGTATATAATTAAAATTTACTTGAACTCTGTGAAAAACATTCATTTGCTACTGTTCAGTGGCTAATGGATTGCATTTGGACATGGTCTTCTTACATCTGGCTTATCAAAGTAATTGTTATTTAAGATGTTACAAGAAAGCCTTCTTTGAGTGGCCAGAGATAACACAAGAAGAGCACTTCTGAATGAAGCCTTAATACATAGACAACTGTTTTGATATAATTATAAAAAGAATATGTTCAATAATGTTTGATCACAGGTCCAAAATGGTAAGGCAGCTTTGGTTCTAGATTTGTCTTAAACTAAATCAGTTTTCTTGAACCTTTTCATATAATATTAATGCATAAAAACTTCATTAATCAAACTTTTAGATGATGTATAAATGTTGCAAACTTTCAAAGACATCTTAAGCTGCTAAAGTTTAAATCTGTGCAGGGATTTTTCTCAACGCTAAACTTTATATAATACAAATAGTTTATATAAATAACTCTCAAATAATTGAGCATATATGCAATTCATCATCAACCAGATAATGAAGTTAAGGAATCAGCTTATCACTTTGAAGGACTTGGGATAAAATCTGAGTGAGCAACCACAAAAGTTTTTATGGGTGATTTTTAACAGATACATTGGTCTACCCAAATATCACATTCCCCATTTTAAGACTAGCCAAACCCACAACAAGCCTACAGGGAAGAAAGCAATCTATTTAAAGCATTTTTTCGATTTCTAGTTCTAAATGTGACTACTAAAGTTTTTAACTGATTAATTACATTTGAAGATTAAAATTTGAATATCTTATTTAAAAAATTTTATTTCTGATAATTATCACTATTTTTTTTATTGTATTCTTATTTATGATTTAATGATTTATTATTTATCTATTAATATTTTTAATTGAATAAGCTGTTTAAATAATGTTTGCATAATAATTCTTTCTTTAGTATATATGAAATACATTTTAGAGTTAAAGTTTGATTTCTCAACAAATCATCTTAAATTAAATATGTTAATTTACAAAGTTAAATGACTTAAATTGCATTTACTTACGAAAAAATAATAAACACATTTGATAAAAATTGCTAGGACAAATAAGTTTAAACACACAAATTAAAAAAAAATTCTTAAAATAGGCAATAAATAAAAGTGTCTTCTAACTTTGTTTTGTTCTTTTGCAAGCACATGAGGAAATTAACAGGACAAATTTAAAAGACACTTTTAAGTATTTCCTTTTTAAAAATTTTTCTTAAATTTGTATGCATTTACTTACATTTACAATTATAGGAACCGTCTGTGTTAACGCAGAATTCGCCAGAATTACAAGGAGCGGAAACACATTCGTTGTCATCTAAAAGAATGGAAAAACTTTAAAAACTAGGTTTTGTTTAGAATTATATTTATAAAATTTCTCTCAAAATTCTACTTATAATTATAGTTGTGTCATTTACCAATGAATCATATATACCAGGGGCCAAATTCTATATTGGAATGGTATTTTAAATATATCCTTACACTATATATATAATATATATATATATATTTGTTATNTGCTTTTATTACATTCAATAATTGAAATTATATGGAATTTTCTTTTATGAATATGCATATTGTGTAGTATAATTCATTTTTTGTAATACAAACAATATAAATGTTTTCATTTCAGTGTCATAATATGGCAGAACAGCATGAATCAGTCTTGGAAGATTGGTGGTTTCATCACAAACAAAGCATTGCTTTATTTCAATATTTTTGTATCGATAACGTGAAAGGTAATAAATGTAAAAATATTTCTTTTGTATATTCTTCATTGAAAATTATTTTGTTAATTAGAAGATGTTGAATGGTTTAAGAGAAAGTAAAATTTTTCTAAATGAATTTTTTACCAAACTCAAATATTTACAGCAGATTCATATTTTTTAGTAATCTCAAAAGTTTTTCAATTTTTAAACGTTTGGATTTCATGTTACCTATTTACATATTAAGGAGATATGACGTCTAAATATAATTTTTCACTTTGAGGTGAAAGAAACAGTCTGCAAAGTATTGTAAGAGATGAACTGTAGTGTAATTTAGTAGTAAATTTAAGGTACGAGATGTCCAAAAAAGTTACCATATAGTGAGAAATTTATAATAAAGTTATACTTACAGATTGCACATACATAAGTAAGCCATACATTGTGCATTTCCACTTTGCAGTAGATGGCATTACTGATCACTTGTAGATGTTCTAGTTTTTGGAAGACTTGTTTGACAATCACATAATCTTCCACAGAATCTGTCCCTTGATGTCTTTGGACCTTGCTCCTCTGGATTTTAGTCTCTGTGGTACATTTCTGGCATTTGCCATTGCAATTGCCTATGGGAATATTATCAAACCAATTGGAATTATTGTTGGCATTTCCGTAATCATTTGACACAATTCTAGATGACATTCTTTATATTGAGTAGCTAAGAAATGAAAATAGCATTTATTTTATTTCTTTAATGATATGATTCTATTTCATTTGACATGCCAAGCTGACTGAAACTATAACTATTAATGAAATATAAAACACCTTACCACTGGGGTATTTAAGTTTTCTCTACTAATGTTTTTCAACTCTGTTTATGAGCAAATTTGAACATAATTTACCTAATCAGGTAAATTATGTTCAAATTTGGAAAAACATCAAACATTTCTTTTCAAATTTAAAATGGAATTAACAAGAATATATTTAACAACTTTTTAACTTTAAAATTCTAAATTATTATTCTACTTACTTATCCATTTTACTTAATTAAACTTGACTGGAATTTTTATGGTTCCTTATCTATTTATTATCACTAAAAGAAATTATTTTTGAATCAGAAAGTCTATTTGTTAATTTTTGCTGTAAATTTTTTAATATTCTGAAATGTTTCCAGTGAAATTTTGTTTAATTTAATTCAAAATTTATGCAATATTTTCTCTTCCAAATGATTTTCTTAAAAACCCAAAATTTTATGAATAAAGTCTTTCTACATTTCAAAAAGGAAAAATAAAACTGTTAATGTAGGATCATAAGCTAACAATAGAACATATAAATATTAACTTAACTGAACAAAGCTGCCAACATGTTTTAATTTTTGTATTTATCAAGACATTCCTCCATTCATTTATCTTTCTTTATCCAATACAAAATACAGTCAACTATTTACTTTTTTATTTAAATTGAATTTCTTCTAATTATTCATTCTTTGGTTGAAGTTGTGTAGATAAGTGCCATAAATTAAAAAGCATTTGAATAAATCTACTTTGTTTGTTTTCTACATATGAAGTAATGCTTTATGACTTCATTAGTAGATGTATTTGAAAAGATTTTGCATTATCCAATTAATTATGTATTGTAGAGTGTAATTATTTAATTAATTAGTATGTATAGAGCTAAAATGTCTAGGCCAGGCATGGCCAACATATGGCCCATCTAATGAATTTATGTGGCCTGCGATTAATCTCTCAATATTAGCTACTCAAGTCCAAATAGCTTGATGAAAAATTGTGACGCCTAAAAAAAAAAAGGTCAACAACTCACTGCACGTTTAGAGTTAACCCTCCATTACAAATCTCGTAAGTACAGCGTAGAATGTTGATAAAGCATGATAACGTGGAAAATGTATCTGTAATCTCTATGTATAATTTAGTCTCTACAGGGTAAAACCACAATGAGATCTCGCACCACCTCAAAATCTTCCTAGGGCAGCCTCTGGTTCAGCCTGTGGAAAAAGTTCTCTTTCCAATTCGGCCCAGGGGCAAAAACTGTTGGCCACCCCTGGTCTAGGCACTAAAAGTCTTACAAAAATCATATCTTATATGATTTATAGTGCTTAGATGGTTTAACTTTAGTTATGTCTTATTCGTTGTTTTGTCTTTTCAAATGAACATACAGTATGATTGGTTTTATTATACATAATTTTTTTTTACTTTCCCAGCTTTTATAACAACTTGGGAAACTAATGTAATTTGTCTCATATTTGACTCTGGTTTTTTGCAAATCTCAACATTTTGAGACCTCCTGAAACCAAAAAAAAAGTAAAGAGAAAAAAAAATAGAAAGAATTCTGCATGTTGTATTGGCATCTATTTTATTTAGTATCTCATAGGGTAAAGATTAAGAAATGAAATTTGTTATGGTAACTTGTATATAAGGAGCATTGATGCTATTTAGAACTCGAAGGAAGTCATGTGTCTTATATCAAATGGTGTCAGACTTAATGAAAATTTTACCCATTATTGGCATTTACAATATTTTTGAAAACTTATCTCTATCTTTAAATTTAAGTTATTTTTTGCCTTTTTATTATAATTAATAATATAAAAGTTATTTTTAATGATATCTCTTAACAGTTGCTGCCACAAACAACTTTAACTTTGAGCTAGTGTCATAGTGTTTTTAAACTTGAATCTTTTTTTAAATGGAAATTTTAATGTGCAACTCGAACACTAACTATGTAGTGTATTCACTCGGACACAAGGCAAATTTTTGTTTAAATAACTTCAACTTTTTTCTGTGAATATCAGAAACATAAATAAATTCTGTTATCTATATTTTATCTCAGATAGTATATACAAGCTCAGTTATACAGTTTATAGACTACTAAAAGTTGCAGATTGGCAGATTGGCAGAAGGGATAAGAAGTGGATGGACTATAGTCCATCCACTTCTTATCCCTTCTGCCAATCTGCCAATCTGCAACTTTTAGTAGTCTATAAACTGTATAACTGAGCTTGTATATACTATCTGAGATAAAATATAGATAACAGAATTTATTTATGTTTCTGATATTCACAGAAAAAAGTTGAAGTTATTTAAACAAAAATTTGCCTTGTGTCCGAGTGAATACACTACATAGTTAGTGTTCGAGTTGCACATTAAAATTTCCATTTAAAAAAAGATTCAAGTTTAAAAACACTATGACACTAGCTCAAAGTTAAAGTTGTTTGTGGCAGCAACTGTTAAGAGATATCATTAAAAATAACTTTTATATTATTAATTATAATAAAAAGGCAAAAAATAACTTAAATTTAAAGATAGAGATAAGTTTTCAAAAATATTGTAAATGCCAATAATGGGTAAAATTTTCATTAAGTCTGACACCATTTGATATAAGACACATGACTTCCTTCGAGTTCTAAATAGCATCAATGCTCCTTATATACAAGTTACCATAACAAATTTCATTTCTTAATCTTTACCCTATGAGATACTAAATAAAATAGATGCCAATACAACATGCAGAATTCTTTCTATTTTTTTTTCTCTTTACTTTTTTTTTGGTTTCAGGAGGTCTCAAAATGTTGAGATTTGCAAAAAACCAGAGTCAAATATGAGACAAATTACATTAGTTTCCCAAGTTGTTATAAAAGCTGGGAAAGTAAAAAAAAATTATGTATAATAAAACCAATCATACTGTATGTTCATTTGAAAAGACAAAACAACGAATAAGACATAACTAAAGTTAAACCATCTAAGCACTATAAATCATATAAGATATGATTTTTGTAAGACTTTTAGTGCCTAGACCAGGGGTGGCCAACAGTTTTTGCCCCTGGGCCGAATTGGAAAGAGAACTTTTTCCACAGGCTGAACCAGAGGCTGCCCTAGGAAGATTTTGAGGTGGTGCGAGATCTCATTGTGGTTTTACCCTGTAGAGACTAAATTATACATAGAGATTACAGATACATTTTCCACGTTATCATGCTTTATCAACATTCTACGCTGTACTTACGAGATTTGTAATGGAGGGTTAACTCTAAACGTGCAGTGAGTTGTTGACCTTTTTTTTTTTAGGCGTCACAATTTTTCATCAAGCTATTTGGACTTGAGTAGCTAATATTGAGAGATTAATCGCAGGCCACATAAATTCATTAGATGGGCCATATGTTGGCCATGCCTGGCCTAGACATTTTAGCTCTATACATACTAATTAATTAAATAATTACACTCTACAATACATAATTAATTGGATAATGCAAAATCTTTTCAAATACATCTACTAATGAAGTCATAAAGCATTACTTCATATGTAGAAAACAAACAAAGTAGATTTATTCAAATGCTTTTTAATTTATGGCACTTATCTACACAACTTCAACCAAAGAATGAATAATTAGAAGAAATTCAATTTAAATAAAAAAGTAAATAGTTGACTGTATTTTGTATTGGATAAAGAAAGATAAATGAATGGAGGAATGTCTTGATAAATACAAAAATTAAAACATGTTGGCAGCTTTGTTCAGTTAAGTTAATATTTATATGTTCTATTGTTAGCTTATGATCCTACATTAACAGTTTTATTTTTCCTTTTTGAAATGTAGAAAGACTTTATTCATAAAATTTTGGGTTTTTAAGAAAATCATTTGGAAGAGAAAATATTGCATAAATTTTGAATTAAATTAAACAAAATTTCACTGGAAACATTTCAGAATATTAAAAAATTTACAGCAAAAATTAACAAATAGACTTTCTGATTCAAAAATAATTTCTTTTAGTGATAATAAATAGATAAGGAACCATAAAAATTCCAGTCAAGTTTAATTAAGTAAAATGGATAAGTAAGTAGAATAATAATTTAGAATTTTAAAGTTAAAAAGTTGTTAAATATATTCTTGTTAATTCCATTTTAAATTTGAAAAGAAATGTTTGATGTTTTTCCAAATTTGAACATAATTTACCTGATTAGGTAAATTATGTTCAAATTTGCTCATAAACAGAGTTGAAAAACATTAGTAGAGAAAACTTAAATACCCCAGTGGTAAGGTGTTTTATATTTCATTAATAGTTATAGTTTCAGTCAGCTTGGCATGTCAAATGAAATAGAATCATATCATTAAAGAAATAAAATAAATGCTATTTTCATTTCTTAGCTACTCAATATAAAGAATGTCATCTAGAATTGTGTCAAATGATTACGGAAATGCCAACAATAATTCCAATTGGTTTGATAATATTCCCATAGGCAATTGCAATGGCAAATGCCAGAAATGTACCACAGAGACTAAAATCCAGAGGAGCAAGGTCCAAAGACATCAAGGGACAGATTCTGTGGAAGATTATGTGATTGTCAAACAAGTCTTCCAAAAACTAGAACATCTACAAGTGATCAGTAATGCCATCTACTGCAAAGTGGAAATGCACAATGTATGGCTTACTTATGTATGTGCAATCTGTAAGTATAACTTTATTATAAATTTCTCACTATATGGTAACTTTTTTGGACATCTCGTACCTTAAATTTACTACTAAATTACACTACAGTTCATCTCTTACAATACTTTGCAGACTGTTTCTTTCACCTCAAAGTGAAAAATTATATTTAGACGTCATATCTCCTTAATATGTAAATAGGTAACATGAAATCCAAACGTTTAAAAATTGAAAAACTTTTGAGATTACTAAAAAATATGAATCTGCTGTAAATATTTGAGTTTGGTAAAAAATTCATTTAGAAAAATTTTACTTTCTCTTAAACCATTCAACATCTTCTAATTAACAAAATAATTTTCAATGAAGAATATACAAAAGAAATATTTTTACATTTATTACCTTTCACGTTATCGATACAAAAATATTGAAATAAAGCAATGCTTTGTTTGTGATGAAACCACCAATCTTCCAAGACTGATTCATGCTGTTCTGCCATATTATGACACTGAAATGAAAACATTTATATTGTTTGTATTACAAAAAATGAATTATACTACACAATATGCATATTCATAAAAGAAAATTCCATATAATTTCAATTATTGAATGTAATAAAAGCACAAATTTTGTTAAGATATACAAATCATATAAACATTAAGTTTGCTAAATTTTATTAATCAAACAGCATTAAATGAGTTATTTGGAAATTAAACAATTAGATGATGGAATTTAAAGTTATAATCCCAAAATGGATCAGTTTATTTCAATAGTATTTTCACTGAATTGTAAAAATATTCCCCTTTTAAAAACAACAAATCTATAAAGTATAAGATATTTCAATTAATTTATTTGTTATTTAAAAATTTCACATGAAGGATATAAAATGTCTAGATAATGCTCTATGTTCAGCACTCTGTCTTTGGAAATAAATTCCGAAAGAAGTAAAGGCATCGTAAGAGGCATTATGAGTGGCTGTGAAAGATGGCTTATGGCAATGCTTCCAGAAGCCATGCGAGTGCTGGCTTCTGGAAGCATTGCCCTGCCCCTTGAGTGTATCGTCACTCAAGGGAATTATTTTGAAGGCAGTTGTGTGTCAGAAATTTAAGCTATTCAAGGCAAGGAACTATATGCCAAGTTCCCAAACTTTTGGATCCTACTTTGTATAAAATTCACATGGATAGTTGTTTTTATTTAATTAGTTAATATTAGAGAAATTATCATTCTTAATCATTAACAGATATATTTTAAGTAATTTTATGTATAAAAATATTAAGAAACCAAAGTTTTTAAAACATTAAACACTTACATCATCTTCACCAATCTTTACATCAGAACATAAATTTTCTTGAATTTCAACTAAACGTACTTCACTGTAACAATCACAAATTATAGTTATATGAAGACAGTGTCTATTAGGATAGTTTACAATTCTAAAATTAATAGAATTAGTAAAATAGAAAAAAAATTAATAATAATTTCTGAGATCTATTACTTATAAAATCATTTCTTTGATAAAATTTATATTTTAATATGAGTTGTTCATATGTATAATGGTATTAGTTTAAAGGTATCAAATTTAATGGAGAAATAAGTAAGATACCACACTCCCACTAAAACATGTTAAAAAATATTATTAATCTATCAAATTAATTTTTCCTGTAAAAGAAACTGCGTTATTGTACAGTTTAATTAAGCTATTTATAAATGATTCTTGATTTACATTCACTACAATAAATTCCAAAATAAACATGTCTTATAGACAGTATGCAAGAACTATTAGCATGTTACAGTAAAATTCTTGATGAAAAAAGAAACCCTTCACAGTCATGTTTAGGATGCTCGATACTCGGTTTTGTGTATTCAAGTGTAGTGATGGAATGATTATTAAGTACATCAAATAACAATGAATGATAAATCAGGATTGTATAATCATCTAATTGTATGATTAATCATTAACTAATCATTGTCAGGTATTTTTTTAAGATATAAAATTTCAATTTTTTTAAATTTTAGTTTTTATACAGCCTGTTTTAGTTTTAATCTAAACAAGAGAAGAACAAATTATCACACAGGCATTAATTACGTATAAATACTGCTATATTTCCAAGTGCTTTCAATGTGCTATAAAACGTTGTCCTCAGGCAGACACAATCTCAAATAAAATTTTCGAACAAAGATTTCAAATTAAAACTAACGGCATTAATCCTTTAGAACAAAACTAAACTTAGAACAACTAAACATGAAGAATTTAAATTGACACACATGTGGTGACAATGTGCATGCACCATAATGTGTTGAATAGATGCTGAGAAGGAGCTAGAGGCTAGGACAACATAACTCCTTTAATCCCTGCCACAGCATACCATCCGCAGCACTACATCAATGCAGTTATAGCCCCTTTAATTAGAAGGATCTTTCTGTTGCCTTCCACACAAACTGCTATCAATACTGAGCTTACTGCCATTCGCTCAGCAGTAAATATGACAGTTTATACTAATTCCAAATATAAATATATCTTGAACAAGGTTAAATGATCTCTTTTTCCCACTACCACTTTACGCATCCCAAAGGAATGCACAATTGTCCGTCCCTCATTACTGTTATGTGGCCGCATCACTGCCCACATTTGCTGTATTTTTAGACAACATGCACTATTTCTGCTGGTCACTCCGTGGCCAAATCTCAGGAGGCTGCTATGCAATGACAGGTATGCTATTTCCATACTATACTCTATCCCATTGGAAAACACATCTGATATTCACACCCCCTACATAGGAGTGACAATCAGAATGTTATCTTGCCGCATCTCCAAACTCCAACATTCCATCAGGACAGGCAGGTGTGACACTGAGCTAGCAAGAATGGTGTTACAACATCAACACGCCCTGCTGTGGGACTGTGTGGCAATACTCAGGTATTGTGATCAGAGGAGCCTGGTGTATGTTTGGGAGGCCCTCCTTATTGTTTTACTAAATCCGTGCAACTCCCTCATGCTTGAGTTGCCTGCTATATGGGTCAGCTTGTATAAAAGATTAAAACATTATCTCTAGCTCCTTCTTGGTGCCTATTCAACACATTATGGTGCATGCGCATTGTCACCATGCATGTGTCAATTTAATTGTTCTGTTTAGTTTTGTTCTAAAGGATTAATGCCGTTAGTTTTAATTCAAAATCTTTGCTCGAAAATTTTATTTGAGATTGTGTCTGCCTGAGGACGATGTTTTATAGCACATCAAAAGCACTTGCAAATATAATGGTATTTATGCGTAATTAATGCCTATGATAATTTGTTCTTCTCTTGTTTAACCAAAGATCAGTGTGAAATCCAACCCTTGAATTCAAGTAGTTTTAATCTTTTAAANAGCTGTTTAAATAATGTTTGCATAATAATTCTTTCTTTAGTATATATGAAATACATTTTAGAGTTAAAGTTTGATTTCTCAACAAATCATCTTAAATTAAATATGTTAATTTACAAAGTTAAATGACTTAAATTGCATTTACTTACGAAAAAATAATAAACACATTTGATAAAAATTGCTAGGACAAATAAGTTTAAACACACAAATTTAAAAAAAATTCTTAAAATAGGCAATACATAAAAGTGTCTTCTAACTTTGTTTTGTTCTTTTGCAAGCACATGAGGAAATTAACAGGACAAATTTAAAAGACACTTTTAAGTATTTCCTTTTTAAAAATTTTTCTTAAATTTGTATGCATTTACTTACATTTACAATTATAGGAACCGTCTGTGTTAACGCAGAATTCGCCAGAATTACAAGGAGCGGAAACACATTCGTTGTCATCTAAAAGAATGGAAAAACTTTAAAAACTAGGTTTTGTTTAGAATTATATTTATAAAATTTCTCTCAAAATTCTACTTATAATTATAGTTGTGTCATTTACCAATGAATCATATATACCAGGGGCCAAATTCTATATTGGAATGGTATTTTAAATATATCCTTACACTATATATATAATATATATATATATATATGTCATAGCCAGAATATTAATTTAGCTACTTTATAAAGTGCCCAGGCATTTGATTAAATGGTGCTGTTTTGTAATAAAGCTAACTAATATTCACCCACTTTACTAAGAGGCTAAACAAAATCCTGCTGGATTGAATGACATTTAATATAATATATATGGCTTATAATATAATATGGCTGGCAAAATGATTATCTGCTTTACAATGCAGTGTTAGATAAAACATCAGATTGTCATATTTACTTCTGATTCTCACTACTTTATTTTAGTTTGGTGCAGAAAAATCATTTGGTGCATTGCCTACTTTTTGGGCTACAAAAATTTGACTTGGCTACATAAATTATTTCATTGTTTATTTCAGTCTAGAACAGCAATACCTTTCTTTATTTGTGCCACTTTTAGACATAATTTTTTTTAATAGGCAAAAGTGAAAGAGAAGAAGTGCATAAAGTAATTAAATGGGCTGCAGAAAAGATGGTTGATGATACCTGTAAGAAAATTCCCCTATTAGATATTGGAAAAAGTATTTTTCTTAATGTACCAAAAATAGATTGTGATCCTTTAGATACCAAAAATATTGTGGGAAAAATTGTTGATTTAAGAAATGGAGTTTACAAGATAAGGACTACATCCAGAATAATTAACCCCCCTCCCTTCTTTCCAGTGTGGATGTCATTTATGGACAGTCCCTAAGAGGAAACTGTATATATATACATAAATACAACTATACATGTGCCACAATAAGGGTGTAGAAGATCTGCAGTTTGACCACTGTGGGCACATACGATGGAATACCATAAGATTATAATTGAACTAAAAAATTTGTTGTTGTCCATACCCCTTCTATAAATAGATATGTTTACATACATAAATGCTTATCATTGTGTTACATATAGCCTACATGACTAGTAGACTATATTAAATTGATTTGTCTAAGTACAATCTACAATGTTTGTTCAATAACAAAATAAATTAACAACATATTTCTTGGAACATATCTCCATTGTTAAGTGGCAGATACAATACATAAAAAAAATAATAATACATATAAAAAATACTTTAAAATAATTTACCAGTACATCCAGAATTAGTTTCATGATGATATCCTTCTTTGCACATTTCACAGCCTAAAGGACCAGGTCCTCGACAATGCTGTTTACAAGAAACGTGACACTCAATACATTCAAGTTTATCGGCATCTCGATAATAACCGGTTGTACACTGATCGCAAAGATCTCCTTGGTAACCCTCATGACACTTGCACTTTCCATTACCGAATCTTGTTCCGTTACCCTAAAATAAATTTTTATTAAGAGCAATTCATCTCAATTTCTTATAAAAATGTAATGTAGAGAATAAACTATTTAAATAACTAAAAATATATTAATTGATTGACAAACTCACGTCACATTCGCCACGACCATTACAAGGATTTTCAATTCCACCATTACAAGGTTCGCATGTAGGGCCATAATGATTGTAGGGACAGCAAACTGAAAGTATCATTATATTAACTTATATAGACTTTTATGTACAATATGTCTACATGGCTCTTGCGCTAATAAACTGCAACAAACTAGCCAATCTTTATATACAAAGCATGTACAGTATTTATATTTATTTCTATAAAATACATACATAGATAAATAAATTTGATTAAAATCAACTAAAAATTGAATAAATTTAAAATGAAGATTGCCTAGTATTCATGTATTTACACCATGTGGTGTTCAATATAACAAAAAAAAAAAAAAATTATTTTGTTTACAATTAAAAAGATTTAAAGCTTTTAGTATTGAATCAAAAAAATCCCATGAACTCTTCAAAACCAGCTGCTTTATTTTATCTATAAAATATTTCATCGTGCATCTAAGACAATTCTTAAGGGATAAGAAGTGGATGGACTATAGTCCATCCACTTCTTATCCCTTCTGCCAATCTGCCAATCTGCAACTTTTAGTAGTCTATAAACTGTATAACTGAGCTTGTATATACTATCTGAGATAAAATATAGATAACAGAATTTATTTATGTTTCTGATATTCACAGAAAAAAGTTGAAGTTATTTAAACAAAAATTTGCCTTGTGTCCGAGTGAATACACTACATAGTTAGTGTTCGAGTTGCACATTAAAATTTCCATTTAAAAAAAGATTCAAGTTTAAAAACACTATGACACTAGCTCAAAGTTAAAGTTGTTTGTGGCAGCAACTGTTAAGAGATATCATTAAAAATAACTTTTATATTATTAATTATAATAAAAAGGCAAAAAATAACTTAAATTTAAAGATAGAGATAAGTTTTCAAAAATATTGTAAATGCCAATAATGGGTAAAATTTTCATTAAGTCTGACACCATTTGATATAAGACACATGACTTCCTTCGAGTTCTAAATAGCATCAATGCTCCTTATATACAAGTTACCATAACAAATTTCATTTCTTAATCTTTACCCTATGAGATACTAAATAAAATAGATGCCAATACAACATGCAGAATTCTTTCTATTTTTTTTTCTCTTTACTTTTTTTTTGGTTTCAGGAGGTCTCAAAATGTTGAGATTTGCAAAAAACCAGAGTCAAATATGAGACAAATTACATTAGTTTCCCAAGTTGTTATAAAAGCTGGGAAAGTAAAAAAAAATTATGTATAATAAAACCAATCATACTGTATGTTCATTTGAAAAGACAAAACAACGAATAAGACATAACTAAAGTTAAACCATCTAAGCACTATAAATCATATAAGATATGATTTTTGTAAGACTTTTAGTGCCTAGACCAGGGGTGGCCAACAGTTTTTGCCCCTGGGCCGAATTGGAAAGAGAACTTTTTCCACAGGCTGAACCAGAGGCTGCCCTAGGAAGATTTTGAGGTGGTGCGAGATCTCATTGTGGTTTTACCCTGTAGAGACTAAATTATACATAGAGATTACAGATACATTTTCCACGTTATCATGCTTTATCAACATTCTACGCTGTACTTACGAGATTTGTAATGGAGGGTTAACTCTAAACGTGCAGTGAGTTGTTGACCTTTTTTTTTTTAGGCGTCACAATTTTTCATCAAGCTATTTGGACTTGAGTAGCTAATATTGAGAGATTAATCGCAGGCCACATAAATTCATTAGATGGGCCATATGTTGGCCATGCCTGGCCTAGACATTTTAGCTCTATACATACTAATTAATTAAATAATTACACTCTACAATACATAATTAATTGGATAATGCAAAATCTTTTCAAATACATCTACTAATGAAGTCATAAAGCATTACTTCATATGTAGAAAACAAACAAAGTAGATTTATTCAAATGCTTTTTAATTTATGGCACTTATCTACACAACTTCAACCAAAGAATGAATAATTAGAAGAAATTCAATTTAAATAAAAAAGTAAATAGTTGACTGTATTTTGTATTGGATAAAGAAAGATAAATGAATGGAGGAATGTCTTGATAAATACAAAAATTAAAACATGTTGGCAGCTTTGTTCAGTTAAGTTAATATTTATATGTTCTATTGTTAGCTTATGATCCTACATTAACAGTTTTATTTTTCCTTTTTGAAATGTAGAAAGACTTTATTCATAAAATTTTGGGTTTTTAAGAAAATCATTTGGAAGAGAAAATATTGCATAAATTTTGAATTAAATTAAACAAAATTTCACTGGAAACATTTCAGAATATTAAAAAATTTACAGCAAAAATTAACAAATAGACTTTCTGATTCAAAAATAATTTCTTTTAGTGATAATAAATAGATAAGGAACCATAAAAATTCCAGTCAAGTTTAATTAAGTAAAATGGATAAGTAAGTAGAATAATAATTTAGAATTTTAAAGTTAAAAAGTTGTTAAATATATTCTTGTTAATTCCATTTTAAATTTGAAAAGAAATGTTTGATGTTTTTCCAAATTTGAACATAATTTACCTGATTAGGTAAATTATGTTCAAATTTGCTCATAAACAGAGTTGAAAAACATTAGTAGAGAAAACTTAAATACCCCAGTGGTAAGGTGTTTTATATTTCATTAATAGTTATAGTTTCAGTCAGCTTGGCATGTCAAATGAAATAGAATCATATCATTAAAGAAATAAAATAAATGCTATTTTCATTTCTTAGCTACTCAATATAAAGAATGTCATCTAGAATTGTGTCAAATGATTACGGAAATGCCAACAATAATTCCAATTGGTTTGATAATATTCCCATAGGCAATTGCAATGGCAAATGCCAGAAATGTACCACAGAGACTAAAATCCAGAGGAGCAAGGTCCAAAGACATCAAGGGACAGATTCTGTGGAAGATTATGTGATTGTCAAACAAGTCTTCCAAAAACTAGAACATCTACAAGTGATCAGTAATGCCATCTACTGCAAAGTGGAAATGCACAATGTATGGCTTACTTATGTATGTGCAATCTGTAAGTATAACTTTATTATAAATTTCTCACTATATGGTAACTTTTTTGGACATCTCGTACCTTAAATTTACTACTAAATTACACTACAGTTCATCTCTTACAATACTTTGCAGACTGTTTCTTTCACCTCAAAGTGAAAAATTATATTTAGACGTCATATCTCCTTAATATGTAAATAGGTAACATGAAATCCAAACGTTTAAAAATTGAAAAACTTTTGAGATTACTAAAAAATATGAATCTGCTGTAAATATTTGAGTTTGGTAAAAAATTCATTTAGAAAAATTTTACTTTCTCTTAAACCATTCAACATCTTCTAATTAACAAAATAATTTTCAATGAAGAATATACAAAAGAAATATTTTTACATTTATTACCTTTCACGTTATCGATACAAAAATATTGAAATAAAGCAATGCTTTGTTTGTGATGAAACCACCAATCTTCCAAGACTGATTCATGCTGTTCTGCCATATTATGACACTGAAATGAAAACATTTATATTGTTTGTATTACAAAAAATGAATTATACTACACAATATGCATATTCATAAAAGAAAATTCCATATAATTTCAATTATTGAATGTAATAAAAGCACAAATTTTGTTAAGATATACAAATCATATAAACATTAAGTTTGCTAAATTTTATTAATCAAACAGCATTAAATGAGTTATTTGGAAATTAAACAATTAGATGATGGAATTTAAAGTTATAATCCCAAAATGGATCAGTTTATTTCAATAGTATTTTCACTGAATTGTAAAAATATTCCCCTTTTAAAAACAACAAATCTATAAAGTATAAGATATTTCAATTAATTTATTTGTTATTTAAAAATTTCACATGAAGGATATAAAATGTCTAGATAATGCTCTATGTTCAGCACTCTGTCTTTGGAAATAAATTCCGAAAGAAGTAAAGGCATCGTAAGAGGCATTATGAGTGGCTGTGAAAGATGGCTTATGGCAATGCTTCCAGAAGCCATGCGAGTGCTGGCTTCTGGAAGCATTGCCCTGCCCCTTGAGTGTATCGTCACTCAAGGGAATTATTTTGAAGGCAGTTGTGTGTCAGAAATTTAAGCTATTCAAGGCAAGGAACTATATGCCAAGTTCCCAAACTTTTGGATCCTACTTTGTATAAAATTCACATGGATAGTTGTTTTTATTTAATTAGTTAATATTAGAGAAATTATCATTCTTAATCATTAACAGATATATTTTAAGTAATTTTATGTATAAAAATATTAAGAAACCAAAGTTTTTAAAACATTAAACACTTACATCATCTTCACCAATCTTTACATCAGAACATAAATTTTCTTGAATTTCAACTAAACGTACTTCACTGTAACAATCACAAATTATAGTTATATGAAGACAGTGTCTATTAGGATAGTTTACAATTCTAAAATTAATAGAATTAGTAAAATAGAAAAAAAATTAATAATAATTTCTGAGATCTATTACTTATAAAATCATTTCTTTGATAAAATTTATATTTTAATATGAGTTGTTCATATGTATAATGGTATTAGTTTAAAGGTATCAAATTTAATGGAGAAATAAGTAAGATACCACACTCCCACTAAAACATGTTAAAAAATATTATTAATCTATCAAATTAATTTTTCCTGTAAAAGAAACTGCGTTATTGTACAGTTTAATTAAGCTATTTATAAATGATTCTTGATTTACATTCACTACAATAAATTCCAAAATAAACATGTCTTATAGACAGTATGCAAGAACTATTAGCATGTTACAGTAAAATTCTTGATGAAAAAAGAAACCCTTCACAGTCATGTTTAGGATGCTCGATACTCGGTTTTGTGTATTCAAGTGTAGTGATGGAATGATTATTAAGTACATCAAATAACAATGAATGATAAATCAGGATTGTATAATCATCTAATTGTATGATTAATCATTAACTAATCATTGTCAGGTATTTTTTTAAGATATAAAATTTCAATTTTTTTAAATTTTAGTTTTTATACAGCCTGTTTTAGTTTTAATCTAAACAAGAGAAGAACAAATTATCACACAGGCATTAATTACGTATAAATACTGCTATATTTCCAAGTGCTTTCAATGTGCTATAAAACGTTGTCCTCAGGCAGACACAATCTCAAATAAAATTTTCGAACAAAGATTTCAAATTAAAACTAACGGCATTAATCCTTTAGAACAAAACTAAACTTAGAACAACTAAACATGAAGAATTTAAATTGACACACATGTGGTGACAATGTGCATGCACCATAATGTGTTGAATAGATGCTGAGAAGGAGCTAGAGGCTAGGACAACATAACTCCTTTAATCCCTGCCACAGCATACCATCCGCAGCACTACATCAATGCAGTTATAGCCCCTTTAATTAGAAGGATCTTTCTGTTGCCTTCCACACAAACTGCTATCAATACTGAGCTTACTGCCATTCGCTCAGCAGTAAATATGACAGTTTATACTAATTCCAAATATAAATATATCTTGAACAAGGTTAAATGATCTCTTTTTCCCACTACCACTTTACGCATCCCAAAGGAATGCACAATTGTCCGTCCCTCATTACTGTTATGTGGCCGCATCACTGCCCACATTTGCTGTATTTTTAGACAACATGCACTATTTCTGCTGGTCACTCCGTGGCCAAATCTCAGGAGGCTGCTATGCAATGACAGGTATGCTATTTCCATACTATACTCTATCCCATTGGAAAACACATCTGATATTCACACCCCCTACATAGGAGTGACAATCAGAATGTTATCTTGCCGCATCTCCAAACTCCAACATTCCATCAGGACAGGCAGGTGTGACACTGAGCTAGCAAGAATGGTGTTACAACATCAACACGCCCTGCTGTGGGACTGTGTGGCAATACTCAGGTATTGTGATCAGAGGAGCCTGGTGTATGTTTGGGAGGCCCTCCTTATTGTTTTACTAAATCCGTGCAACTCCCTCATGCTTGAGTTGCCTGCTATATGGGTCAGCTTGTATAAAAGATTAAAACATTATCTCTAGCTCCTTCTTCGTGCCTATTCAACACATTATGGTGCATGCGCATTGTCACCATGCATGTGTCAATTTAATTGTTCTGTTTAGTTTTGTTCTAAAGGATTAATGCCGTTAGTTTTAATTCAAAATCTTTGCTCGAAAATTTTATTTGAGATTGTGTCTGCCTGAGGACGATGTTTTATAGCACATCAAAAGCACTTGCAAATATAATGGTATTTATGCGTAATTAATGCCTATGATAATTTGTTCTTCTCTTGTTTAACCAAAGATCAGTGTGAAATCCAACCCTTGAATTCAAGTAGTTTTAATCTTTTAAAATAATAGTTTTGCTCAGTATCTGGAAAAATATATATATATATATATAAATATTTACTTTATTATTGTATGAAAATACTGNTAGAGGGACATGACTGTCCATATATATATATATATATAAATATTTACTTTATTATTGTATGAAAATACTGAAAAATAAATTACATAAATCATCCATGATCAAGTTACTACTATGAATTGTAGTAATCAGAGATTCAATTTGAACACAAAGGAGAGAATGGCTTTGACTGTTTTGTTATTCTCCATGTCACAACTGGTTCATAAGAAACACCGCAATCCCTATTAGTTTATTCAGTACACTAGCAAGTACACAGCATTTGAATTAGTATGTACTGTACAGTACATAGTCAAAAATTCACACCTTTAAATTCCCATACAAGTTTAATAGAATAATAATGTTTCTGACCAAATTAGCTGGCCGCCTTCGGTTAAAGAACTATTGAATACAAAGTTTGAATTTAAAGGAACATGAGATAAAAATTTAAAGATAAAAGAATATACAAAATTTAAAATACAAAAGTAAATAAAATGAAAATACAGTAAAAACAGTAATAACTATTTAATGTAGCGTTAAAATAACAAAATTTGATCAAGTTAGACTTTGTATAATGCACACCAAGTGATGGAGAGTGTGTCCACATCATGATAATTGATGCATGTGAAATTCTTAAGAGCCTTATAATTTTCTAATCTCTTTAAATACTTAAGAGAATTGGCATTGCCATTAGGTCTGATGATTTTTCCTTCGTCCCATTTCCCTGGATGTTGTGATGGTAATCTGCCAAAGCCATATTAGAAAGGTTCCCATCAATGGTATATATTGGGTGATCAGTTAATGAACAGTTTGGACTTTGAACAAATTGGACAACAAACACTTTTGCAAAAGATTTTTATGTTCAAACAACAAACACATGTTCGGATAACGAACACCTGACAGAATAAACAGAAGCGATGATGCATTTAACATTTGTAAAACTGGTATTTATGAATGGTTTAAGGAACGAGGCTTTCACAGTTGTATACATAACCTTTTTTGCACTAGTTGATTTCTGTTCTCTGAATTTTTATATGTATTTATTTAAAAAAACTGATAATATTATGGGATCTAAAAACAGTGGAGTGTCAAGAACTGTGTTCATTATAGAAACTTAGCAAGAGATAACAGCCAAGGTAGAGAGTGGGCAAAAGATGTCTAATGTTGCTAGGCAGTATGGCTTCAATAGGTCTAAAGCAGGTACAATCTTAACTAAGAAAGTTATAATCAAAAAGACTTAAGCAGATAAAAAGTAACAAAAATCACATCTGAGAAACAAAAATGTCCCATCCATGAAAAAATGGTAAGATTGCTTTTAGTTTGTTATTACATGTAAATAAATGTATTAAGAAATTATATAATAATAATAATTATTATGTTTTTGGAGTTGCCAGTACAAATTAATAAAATTCCCATAAAAATCTGTGGTAAATTGATAATTGGTTAATCAAACAATTTGGGTGGTGAACATTGTCTTTGAATGGATTATGTTTGTTAACTGATCACCCACTGTATTTGTGTTTGGGACAAACTTTTATCTCATGCTTTGTTATATTCAAATTTTGTATATTTGATTTAAAGTTTAAATTTTTGTTCTTATATATTGGAACCTTGTATTCAATAGTTTGTTAACTGAAAAAGGCCAGTTAATTTGGTTGAAAACATAATTGTTCAATAGAATAATGAAATTGTTACTGTAATTTACAAGTGTAAATTTTTGATTAAGAGTATCATTTCCTTCAGTTGTTTATGATAGTTTTAATATGTCTCAATAAACATCACTGTCAACTCAGCAGAATAATAGCAAAGCTCTTCAAACAGCAGCAGAAAATACTAATTCATATTTTGATATGAGTTAGTATGTTTTTATATTGACATAATAAAGGAAATCACGGTCTCTCTTGTTCAGCATCCTTTCCTTATTACATTCTAGAAGGCCTGCCTTGATAGAATGTAATATGGACAGGATGCTAAGAGAGACCCTGATTTCCTTTATTATGTCAATATAAAAACATTTGTAACATACTAATAAAGAGAAGTATATGATTGGATATGTAACTGACTTAAAACCGAAGCAAGTGGCATGTAAATAACAACTACATTCATCAATTACAACAAATTCTTCAATTAAAAATGCTTTGGTGCTTTTGCATTCTCTCTTTCTCGTTCCCTTAATGCCTCTGGCAGGTTGTCTCCTATTCTTGAGTGACCAATATAACTAATCTGACCTATTCATAATATCTATGGTCTTGATCACGTCAGTCCATAAAATGTGCCAAAGGAGTTGTGGTCCATCATGCTGTAAATTTGATATCACTTCATACCATTCTCCATATGGCCTCCTCTGCATGTTTTGTGTCAGTTGCAGATAACAGCAGAATAGGAGCATGTCATCAAAAAGTAACATCTGGTATATTTGTGTCTGCCATAACCCACAACCTAACTTAATCTAACCAATACTGGAAAGATCTCTTTTGCCCCAGTTAAATGTTTAAATGGATATCCTGTGCACATACATATTCATTAACTATACAGGATGATTCAGAAAAATGTTAACACTTATTTAGAGGTATGAAGTAAGTGTGGCAGAAGTAGTAAAAATGTACTTTTTTGAGAACTCTGTGATTGGGCTGAAACTTATTTCACATGAAGGAGAACAACCTGCCATTACAGATCACATTCTTTGAAGTGTCCTATATAATATATGAAATAGTTATAAGTGAATAGATTAAAATACTAGTAATATACTCAAATACGCTCAAAACAATCAAGAAATGCATTTACTTTTGATAAAAATAAAAAAATGATGAATATATTGATATATTGTATGATATAGCAGAACAGCTGTATAATTTTTTCAGCATCATTTGACAAATATGAAGACATTATAGTTCATTATTTTTCTACAGAACATTACCATCATTTGACATTTTTATGCTAATGCACTAAGTCAGTGGTTCTTGATCCATGTTCTGTGGAATTCTGCAAGCTTGCCCTGAACATTCAATGAAAAAAAAATTATTGCCAAGTTCTTATTGCAAATTTACACCATGTGATACAACATATTACTTTATTTATAGGCAATTCCACATTTACTATTATATTATACACAACAAAGTTTATTAGTGTATGCTTTACTGTTTTGAGAGAATAGTAAATGTGGAATTACTGATTTATGCTGATGCTCCACAAAATAGAAAATATATGAATGGTGTTTTGTAGCCTCAGAAAGGTTGAGAACAACTGCACCAAGTTTAGTGTATTTTGTTAAAGCAAACAATGGAAAAATAACTTTTAGTTCAATCTTTGATTTGTTTTATAAAATATAAAAGGACTAGAAAATAACAGTAAAATTTAAAATAATTTACCTGTCAGCATAGCTTCCCAAGCGACTCTCTTCCCATTCTGCATCACCACCTTCATGTTTTCCGCGAGCAGTGTTTTTCATACCCTAATTACATTCAATAATAAAAATCAATTGCCAAATAAATATTTAAAACAGATAATTTTTAACGTATAATGAAATTAACCTTATTAAATGATTCCACAAAGTTTTGGCAAACTTTACAAGGATTTAAATTAGATGATGTTTTTATTTTTGGAGAAGGAAATGACGGAAGTGGAGGCGAAATCCCATAAACTTTTAAAACTTCTAGTATACAGGTATAGTAAATGAAGAAAAATGACAGCCACCAATGCATTGTTGTACTCTGGAATTAAAATAAATATAAAAGAAAAACAATTACAAATACTAAAAATTAAATATCTCATTACAGATTTTTATGGACAAAATTGTAAATATGCTTTCTTGTAGCAATTCTTACATGAATTCAAATATTTCATTAGATATTCGATATCTTAAATTTGAATTTAGTTACAGTTAAAGTTCACTTTAAAAATATTATAATTAAAGATAAACAGAAATATCTGTAGTTTCTTAATATGGTAAAAGGCTCAAAGCAATATACAAGATATTTGGTAAGTTCCCTATACACTCACATAACTGACGAATGCAGATAGCTATAGCTACAGTTACAAATGTGACATACGGTTAAAGTGAATATGCAGTATGAGATGAGAATCCTTGTGGCACTGCTAGAAGTACAATTGTGAGATCAGCACATCTATATCAAAAACAATACTGGAAGACAGTCCATTACAAAGTTGTAAAATGTGACTTAAAGGACACCATATGCATGAATGGTGTTAATAGAAAGTGTGAAATGCTAATGTGCTTGTCAAGTATGGACTGTAAAATACATATTTCTTGTGTGCTCATTTATAATGTGTGTATTTTTGGTTTTTCTGTAATCAATGAAGCATTAGTTAATTGTATGTTGCATGTTGTGCATCACACATATCAGTGTATAAAAAAATTACTATGCATTCTGTATATAAAAATATTTTGAATAGAGCCTATAATTAAAGATCAACTCAATATAGAAAGCTGATCATTTCTTGCAGAATTTTCTCTGTCAAAAATATTATTGTAGGGTTTTATTGTAGGCTATGAAAGAAAGTGAGAAGACTGTATATTTTTATTTGCAATTTGATTTCAACCGCAGTATTTTACAGTTATTTAGTTAAAATATTTAATTAAAACTTCTAATTAAATGGGATATTTAATGTAAAATTTATAAAAATCATTATGTTGTTCTTTCAATTTCTTCCATCAAAGCCTGGGAGAATGGCCAAAGAATTAGATATTTTTAAACTAAAACAAATTACATAATTTTACATAAGCAAAAACAATAGCATTGTATAACAAAAAGTTGACAGTAAAATGGAGTGAAGAATGTAAAAATTGTATACTTTAAATAACATAATGCTATTAATTCTTGTTGGCAAAATAAATAGCAAATTATTATACATCTGAAACAGCTAGCTATAATATTTCGTCATCATCATATGGTATCAGAGGTCATCTAGATCCCTTGCTGCTATCACTATTACCCTCCATTCTTTCTTGTCTTCTAGTTTTATTCTTCCATTGTCCCCTGTTCATCTGTGTTTTATAGAGTTAATGCATTGTTTCTGTGGCCTTTCCCTTAACTTGGTACCCATCATTTTCCATTCAGCACTTTTATGGGCAAAACATCATCATCATCATATACCCATACCACTCTTAATCTTCTATCTGTCTTGATCATACTTGTTACAAACAGTCAATAATAGAAAATACCTAAATTAGTTATAAATTAGCTGAGCAGTTTATTTTAAGGTTTGTCATTTCACTTGTATATTTTTTAATAAAGAGTAGTTTGTGATGGAAGATAATTTCTTGTCCATCAGTATTTTACTATTTTGTAATGCTATGCTACTCTGTGCTTTAAAATATCCTCATCAACCACTGATGACTACTGGAAGGGGATTTATCAGTTTATCAATATGGCACCAAGTTGATGAGCTGGGATTAAATCTTGTTGCAGCCCATACAGGTCCAAAATCTACCCAACTTTCTTTCCAATAGGTAACTGGAAGGTGATCTTTGAGGAACTAAGTTGTCATAAATATAGGACTGACCATAATATCTGCTTCTTTAACTGAGAAATACAGTATTGCAGTTTACAGAAAACAGTCTTTTGTGCCTCAGTATATACTCATATCTTCCATAGGTACTATAGTTTATAAGAAAACCTCTGGCTTTAATACACAGAGCCTTTAACTTACATTCAAAATCTCAGTCTATTAAGGCCACAGTTGGTATTCTTTTAAATAAAAAGCCATAAAAGTTGGTTTCAACAGTCCCTTTGGAAGTTACACAAAAAGTTTGTAATATTAGACACTGTGACAGCATCCTATATTAAACACCACAAGCTACAACTATTTAGTGATAGATGGTTGCATCTAATATAGGGCTGTTGCAGGAGGGCATGTAGCATGCAACCCTAAAAGAATTGTTTTCATTTTGTATGATGTTTTGATTGGCACTGGTTTTCATTATTTTTAAGTAAAAATTAATGTTTTTATCAAAACAAGCACTGATCAAAATGATTCTATTAGGGTTACTTGCCCTCCTGCAACAGCACTGCCATATTAGATACCACAAGTTGCTATTGTACTGTATATAAATAAATTCCAGCAAATTTCTTTTATTGCAGATATTTTTGACCGTATTAAAAGTTCTTCTTCAAGCTACAGCAAACAAGAAGTATTTAATATAATCATCACAACTACAAGCGGTTCTTTTCAGAGTTTAAAGTTTTACTTTTGTCGAAGCCTGAGAAAGACTTTTGTAATAAGATAAAAAAAAAAAGAATTTGCTAGAAATTATGGTATTTTTTATTTGATTCTATTCTTGAAATATTTGCAGAATTCAGCCAGACCTTCATCTGAAAGGTTTTTAGGTTTTACATTGTTTCCTCAAAATGATCAAGATTTGTTTGCATTACTAATTATATAAAAATGGTTTAATTTATTCTCTGGTGGCACTGACCACAGAACATTATATATTGTTTACTTTCTTGCCACTTCTGCAAAAATTATTCCTTTCTACAAGGAATGACTTGAATGCTACTTGTAAAAAAGTTCTGCTCTCATCAGCATCAATAATATTAGAATGTTCATAAGCAGCAACTAATTCCAGAAGTTTGTTTTCCAATCTACACCAGAGCTACGTTTACATCAGCAGCTTCTCCACTTAACATTTTGAACTAAATGTTGCATCTGAAACAAAACAAATTACTAGCTACAAATCCATCAATGCCAACTTTGGAATTTGTTGTACTTGTTTTTTCTTGCAGCATTGTACCAGTTACAATTGTTTCTTGCACCACATTAAGTAAAAAACTCATATATCTTATTTACCTTTTCTATTTTTAGAATCGTTTTCACCTGGATGAACAATTTTGGTTGTAAACCTGCATTATGTTTTCCTCATTCCTGATAATGTTGCATACTGTCATTTTAGAAATTTACAAGTCTTTTGCAATAGTATGCTGTGATTTGCCAGCATCAGACTCTTTCATCATAACACTTTGTTTCAAAATATTAATTTACTTAAATTGTATTTTGGCTTCTATATGCTGCAGTATAGTGTTTGCACACAATTTCAAAATAATAACTAACCACTGTAATGTTGTAGTGTCTATAGTTATGATTACTGTATAAAAAATGACAACAGACTAACAAAGAAAGTTTTCAGAATTAATAAAATTATTGAAAAACCTCAAGGTTGATACTACAGTGGGTGATTGGTTAATGAACAGATCGGATAACGAATACTTTCGTGAAAGGTTTTTATGATTGGACAACGAACACATGTTTGGATAATGAACACTTCACTGAATAAACATAAAAAGAAGCGACGAAAATAGCAAATACCAATTGATCTTCCCTTGTCTTCAGGCAACAATTCGAAACTTTTCGGAGTGCTGGAGATGTCGACATCGACGCTCAAACCTGGAATATACTGATCAGATATTATTCCTCCGAACTTTGAAATTCTCCCTTGTAATGTCAACCTTTTATTTTTCTGACAAAAACAATTCTTTTATAGTATTTGTGAGAATGTTGGGCGGGCACTTATTAAGTGTTGCGTCGAGTTTTATTTTCGAAAGGTAAAATAGCAAAGGTAGAGAGTGGGCAGAAGATGTCTGATGCTGCTGGGCAGTATGGCTTGAAAAAATCTACAGTAGGGTGCAGTTCAATCTTATCTAAGAAAGATACAGTATAATCAAGAAGATGAATCTGATCTGATGACAGATGAACTCAAAAAACTCTCAATTCAAAAAAAAGGAAGACGAAAGAGGGAGAATCAATGTCAACATTTGCTACTAAAGATCTTTTGGAGAAGTGGGAGGATGTCAGAACAACGATCAACCAAGTGGCATCCAAACTAGAATAGGGTTAATGGTGTTGGGATCTCTACAATTACAATACTATTAATTACTTCTGAAAAATACTGCAGAAAAGAGAAAAGCAATCAACATTGGACAGATTCTTTAACCCCCACAAACGGAAAAAACATGACTAATAAAAATGCAAGACTGCATATATGTGTATTTTTATTATTACATATAAATAAACATAGTAAAAAAGTTATTATTTTTTTATTTTTTGGAGTCTCCGGAACAAATTAATCAAATTCCCATAAAAACCTATGGTAAATCGATAATTGGTTAACGAACAAAGTCTTGGAATGGATTATGTTCGTTAACCGATCACCCACTGTATTGTGAGAATTTAACAAAAGGATTAATATAGATGTGACTAGTATGAATCTGTGATGACTTGGATAGTTGCACCTCAGCTTCTTCCAAGCTTGCTCCTCTTCTCTGGTTCAGTTGCTTTTGATGTTGGTGACAACAGCAAGAGAAAGCTTGATGATGTTGCAGTATCAAGTTAGGCAGTCCACTCAGAGCTTGAACTGAGATGTGCAAATTCTTCTGTACAACAGAGATTGCAGAGTATAAGTGTTTGCGTAAATGAGGTTCTGGGAGGAATTAAAGCAGTCTTGGAGAAATTTCTGGTACAAAATTAATATTATGGCAATAGCTGCAAAAATATGATATTGAAATAGCATCTTGACTAAGCCTAAAGATATTAATTGGAAAAATAGCAAAAAATCATGGGTTTTAAAATTGAAATTGAAACACTGTTTACTTTGATCAGTTCAGTTACTCATTACATCACTGCTTACTTACACAGTTATGCACTTGCATTAGGTATGAATCAATCTTGCTTATCAAACCACAATTTTAATTTTTATGAAAAACAAACTGAAACAGAGCTTTAAAAAGAACTGAAAAAAAAAACATTTTTATTTCAACTCTTTTTGACACTATTTAATGGGTAAAATTTAATGTTGGCTTGAATTCAAATGAAATATTCATTCATTCTCCACACAGAAAATTTGAAAGTTAATAAATTGTCTCGATGAAATAGATAAATAAGAGTTTTATCATCCTCTTATAAGCATTATTATCCTTTACTTTCCATATCTTTTCATAGATTTATTATAAAATAATAAATATTAACATTTGAATATATTTTAAATCATTATAAAAATATTGTTGTGTTTTCATATAACAACAACAATAATATAATGAAACAGTTAGTGGAAAACTGTAAAAACGCTTATCTTTTTGCAAAAAATTGATGCACACTTTGATGTCAAAAAGTCCCTTAATTATTGTCCTGTGTGTTAACACCACTTTTATTTCTATTACAGTACTCAATGTATTACATCTAGATTATAATTGTGTACAATATCCTACAATGACAATAAGTGCTAAATTAAACTGTGCTTTTAACTTTGAAAATTATTTATTTATTGATTTAGTGTTGTACAGCAATTTATAGGGTAAGTCAGTTTAATATAGTTAATACAAACTGCAGCTGTGGATATTCAAAAATTCACACAAAAACCTTTGTTTGTAGAAAAAACAGTTTAATTACTTAAATTGTTTTTACTACAAACAAAGACCTATTTAATTTAAATTTTCCAAACTCCATAGCAATAATTATTAACAATTAAGTGATTTCATAAATTGCTTTATTTTGTCTGCTAGCAAAAAAATAATTTCAGGGAAATTTTGTGTATGTTCAGTTGAAATTTTTGGTCCTGAAAATATTCTACACCTCTATTGTAAGTAACCCTGATAGCTAATAACTAGCAAGGTTCTGTACAAATATTAACTAAAAAACTTTATTATTTTGCTATGGTATAGTATAGTAAATGTACTATTAGGAAATGTACTCTTGATAGAAATAGATAAGATGTTACATAACTGGCATCTAAACAGGGACAGTTAAGTCATGGATATTAGTACAGTAGAGCGTTGATTATCCGAATCAATTGGGGACTGGGGTTGTTCGGAAGATCGATGTTTCGGATAACCGATTACGTACAAAAAAATATATTAATTTATCCCATGTTGAAATTTTTCTCCATTGCGTGTCGCTTCGCATTGAATTTTCTTCGATGTTAAGCCTAACAAAGACTATTGTAATCCTAACAAAGACTATTGTATTGTTAAAAATTATTTTTTTATTTTGTACAAACAAAATAATTATATTGTAAAATATAAAAACAATAAAAAATTATACTTCAGAAGTTAATTTAGTATCAAAAACGTAAAATATTTGAGTAGCCCAAGATATAGCCAAAGATTGCAGCGCCACAGCACCAGCGAAAATTTAAATTTGCTGAATGAAATTCTTTCGGATGATTCACTTTTGGATAATTGACGCTCTACTGTATTTTCTATTTTTGATATTTATCTTTTGATATTCCTGATCGTTGTTCATTCTTATAAATTCTGTGGTTGTCTAGTAATTGTTTGTAAATTAGTTAACACCTCTAATATTGATTTTATAATGGCTGGTGCTCCAGTAAGCTAAAGAAAATTCTTTGCCTTACAGCAACAATTGTCTGTGTTCATGTAGCACATCACAGCGTTAACCCAGAGTCTCACTAATATCATGTTAGTTATTACTTCCAGGAACGTAGAACCTACAAATCTTGATCATACTAACGATGATGCCAATAATGAATTCTCCTCTGGTGGTGGTAATAAACAACCCAAGCCATGGTAATAAACTCTTAAACTCATGGCCTAAGTCCATGGGTGTAGGAGTCGTACCCAGCTGGCGCCATGATTTAACAACATAAAGTTATATCTAAATTTAAATACATCTGAAAGTAAAGGCTTGCTTGAAGTCCAGGTGACACAACTGACAAGTACACTATACAGCAAGAAGAGGTCAAGGGTTCAAGCCCCATCCTGGGCCAGTTCTATTCAAATGTATAGCCCGATTATTTGGTTATGTATTTATATATTTATAATTTCGGAATGTTTGATATACTTATAGGAGTTAATTGGAGAAAATAAAGTTGAGTTTTTGATAAATATATAAACAGAATATATTTATCAAAACTCTGTTTACCACCATTAAATTATTACATAACATTCAGATTTTTATATATCATTATTATATATAACCTTATTTATAGGACTCTTTTTAACATTTTATTTGTTCTTGAACAAAACAATATTCATATTCAATAGCTTAATGATGCCTTCAACTTTTGATTTTAATTAATACAGTATTAAAATTTCTGCCCAGCAAATTTTATGAATTTCTGGACTTAATGATTATTTAATAGCAGCTGATAGTATGTGATGTACGGTACACCATACAGAATAGAAGTACAGTAGAGTATTGATTATCCGACTCAATTGGGGACTCAGGTTGGTCGGATAACTGAAAAGAAGGAAAAAAATACATTATTAGTATAGTATATTAGGATATTAGTATATATCTATTAACCAACTTTGCATTGAATTTTCATTCATTGATGTTTAGCCTAACAAATTTTTTCTTTAAATAATAATCAATGCTATTGTATCGTTAAAAATTATTTTAAAATTATTTTATTGCTCACGAAACAAACAACCACTCATAATTAGAAAATTAAGCCTCGTTTAAATACTGGCATCCCTTTCATGGTCGAGCCATTGATGCCAGCTAAAACACGCAAAAATTTAACAAAAATAATATTAAAGTAGCCAAGATATAGCCTAATATTGTAGCGCCACATCACTAGCGAACATTTGAAATTTGCCGACTAGAACGGTCGGTTAACCGATGTGATGGTTAATCGGGGGTCGAATAATCGATGCTCTACTGTAATGTTGGTTATTTCTATTCTGTGGTATGATAAGAAGGGGGTTAAACAAATAAATTGGTTTACCTGTTTTCATCATGTCACACTGTCTCAACCTAGTAGATAAAGAATGCCATCATCAATAAATACATCCACAGAACTTAAATGACTGTGATTGCAGTCAGTGATGAATTCATTACCATAATGTATGGACTGGACTGGGCAAGGCATCTGTACAAATTTGAGTTTATGTTGTAGGATTTTAATTGCCCTCTTCTCACCCTTAACAGTGGGGTTGTCCCTAGAAAAAATTTTGCCAAATCTTTTGTATTTTTTCTATAAAATGGTGTTCTAAATTCCTGTTATGGATTTGTGGAAATACTTTATGGCCTTGCAGTGCAAGGCCATCAAGTATTTCCACAAATCCATAACAGGAATTTAGGTGACTCCTCCTCAATCGTATCAGCTGGCTGACTCTCTTTGTGCAAATCTTCAATTGTACATATCCCAAATGTAATAAGTGCTTCATCAAACTACAAATTTCCAGAAAAAATATTGCAAATATTAACTAAACATTGGAAATGTGAATTGGAAAAGTGTGTATTTCCAAGTCGTGAAGACCTTCCTGACGAGTTTCAGCATAAACAAACTGTACTATTGCATGACATTGCTAATATCTAGTCATGTTGTATTCAACAGATAGAAAAGCGGCATTGAAAGAAACAAAGATGGATGAAAATTTTTTTAACAAATTGTGAAGTCAAGCAAAATGCTAATGAACATATGTAATTTGCCTCTTTTTATGCTTACAGTATGTACTGTTTTTATGCTTACAGTATGTACTGTTTTGTGTACTGTTCTTATATGTAAGGGTTAAAAACAGCAATTTTTTGAATAATGGATATTTCCTGGATGTGGGAAATCAGTTGTTTGCAATATAATGAATGATTTTTGGCAGCCTGAGCAATCTGTTAAAGTGAGATTCTGTACAAGCCAACTTGGGATTTTTAATATTGGTCATAAATGCATAGTTTTTGAAGACAACACATTAATAATATTGTATTATTTTGAAAAGATGAAGATTTTCTAGCTAAGGTTGACACACTAACAACTGTTTCCAAAGGTGGATTCTCAGTCCAAAAGACAAAGGGTTGGCGACTTGTAATCACTTTGTGGCGACCAATTTCGCACTTCGTCCGATCGCCACCAGAGGGAGTTCGGAGGTTTTAAAAGACCGATTCGAACACGTGCCTTCGTCCTTTTGTCGACTCCTCGTCTAGAGTACGGACTCCTATTCAATTGTGCTACCTGAACTCTTTTGTTGGCAACTAGTCGCCACATTGGTGACCCGAACGTGATCCAACCTCAATCCAATTTCATCTGGACATTCACGCCATTAATTTCAACGGTTTTTGTTCCATCCGCAAAATCGGATTCACCGCATATTTTATTTTGTGATATTTTTTGGAGCAACCACATGGCCACAGAACAAAGGTCGAGTAACTTCCCGCACTTACGCTAGGTAAGCGTATCATTTTTTTTTCTCGCTCATCGGAACTCTCTACTCGTACGCCCGGCTATCGAACAATTCGTGCGTTTCACATTTAACCGATTTTTTTTTGGGCTCTCATCCTTTGTTCTGAAAATCAGCATGCCGCTCAGCGACCAGCCAGAAACAATGGCCGTCAACGTAACTCGAGTCGCTGTTAAGCCTCCGCCGTTTTGGAAGCCGAATCCGACGTTATGGTTCGCGCAACTCGAGGCACAATTTGCCATCTCCGGGATATCCGCAGACTCCACAAAATTCAACCACGTGATTTCAGCAATCGAGTCCGAGGTGCTCAACTCAGTTAGTGACTTAATTCTACACCCACCGGCCAGCGAAAAATACGAGGCCCTCAAAAAACGTCTCATTGAGCTACANTGAATAATAATAATAATAATAAGTTTCAATAAAAATAATAAAATGTAAATTGAATTTTATTATAATAAGTTTGCTTGAATTTCCTTTCTTCCGAGATTGCAGCAATGCGCGATGGGTAAGCTAGTTGTTAATAAAGAAACATTCCACATATTTCATTTGTTCAAAAAATAAGATAGCAAACAGGCCTGCTAAGGGGCAAAAGGGGTCCCCTCTATCTTGGGTTTGATACAAATTCTTGTCAGCCCTGTATGGCACACCTCATGGATAACAGTGCAGCTCTGAATAAGATGGTTGGGACCTTATCAGAACTATAGGAGTAAAAGAGTCAAAAAGAACTGATGGTGTACATATGACCCTTTGCAAGATACAGCTCTCCAAAATCAGCTTGTTAAACATGCAACCAAGGCTGTGGAGTCAGAGTGGTGAAGATTTGGTGTTTTAGTTGAAGTTGGAGTCTTCAAAAATCTCCCTGACTGCAACTCCTTTTTACTTTTCCAACTTGTTATGTATATAAAAAATGAAAAAGTATTTGAATCATGTCACATTTGACCCTCTGAGTTTTTTGCAAATCTATATGTTTGAAGATCTCTTTAACCCAAAACTATCAAATAAAGGGAATTTCGCACATATGCTGGCATCTAATTTGTTTAATTTCTTTATTCTGTTCTGAAATATTAAAAATATCTCAGAATGAGTAAAGTTTAAGAAAAAAAATTTGGCACAGTAGCATGTGTATAATGGGCATTAATGCTATTAAATATTGGTTCTTAAAGGTTGACAGGGTAGAGACATAGAAGGGATCATGTGTCATATCTCCAGTGTGGTTGGACTTAATGAATATTTTACTTGCTATTAGCATTCACAAATCTTATAATATAATTGAGATGGATTAATAATAATAATAATAAGCTCAGAGTTCAAATGGTTAGGTGTTGAAAGTTGAAATTTGGTGCAGTTAGGATATGTCATAAGAATGTACCGAATTTATACCAATCATTTAATTAGCCATATTATAGCCCGATATTTACGCAATCATTTAGTGGTTTAGAATGTACCGTACACTAAGAAGGGATTTTTTGAAATTCCTCTCACAGGGGGAGAGGGAGAAGGTTAAGGATTATCTTGAAGAACTCCATTTCTACTGTACTATTATAGATGTGGTTTTTTTGTGTTTTTGCAAAAAATTGAACATAGTTTTAGACCTATCTAAAAATTCTCTAATTAATCTTGGAAGAGGAGAGGACCTAATTCTTGCACCCAGTGAAAATGGGTAAGATTGGTTATAATCCAATAATCTTAATCTTCGTTATTGTTACTTTTTGCCCGAGCAACATATGGCTCATCTGCTAGATTTTTATAAAACTTGTCTCTACCCTCAAAATTAAGCTTGAGTTCTATATGAGTACAGAGAGAAAAGGAAATCTTACAAAATTTGAAGATGATATTTACCATGCATTGGAAAAAATAAATCACATTGACTACTCTAAGTTTGGATGTTAAAATGGCAATATTTCACTATCCAGACATTATCCAAGATACAGCATTGTCACAGCATTGCCACTAACCAAGTTTCAGTAGAGTGTTTATTTTCTGCTCTTATTATTATTAAATATGATTTAAGAGCTTCAGTAAATGCTAACTTAATAGAAGTGATTTTTTTGTAAGGAGTGATTCAGTTTATAACAGAGATGAAAAATAATAAATTAGTCAATATGGCAAAATAAACAACCTTTTTCTTTACCAGTCTAAATGTTATATTTCTCATTCTTGATTTAGTTTAATGTATCTGTATACTTATATATTATCCAATATACTCGTATATTATAAAAATGTTGAACATAATACAGTAGACCTCCCTATAAAACAGGTTCATATAATACGAATTCGTATATAGCGGCAAAAATATTGCAACAGTATTTGTATAAAGACCCTAAAAGAAACTTGTAAAATACCGTAAAACGTCATCGTTGACTTGTGTCACAACAGGATTGGTCGAATCTAGACCAATAGCGGATATTGCACAAACCGATGAGTTTAAATGAGCAGTGGACCTACTAAAAACCATTTATTATTTAACAGCCATAAAAATTATATTTATATTAATGATGTCTCCAAAGTTCAGCAAATATTTTGCAAAAAAATAATTTATCAGGAAGCATGCACCCACCGTTCGATGCACCACTCCACGACGAAAACAAGCTTAAGCAATGGCGTCGTCGAATGGTGCACACTCAGTAAGTAATCCTACAATTTTTTGTTTGTAGCATAGTTTATATGGATTATTCCCAAAAAATTATACGTGTTTTGGAAATGTTGAGTCAAATTAGTACATAGTTGATGTGATGGTGTTTCTCATGTTTTATGAGCTTTTAGCTATCTCTAGTAAAGAGATAGAAGATAGGCTGATTTCAGGGAATTATATTTGTTTTTTTGACATTTTTATTCTTATGGGTATGGTCTACAACTCTGAAAAGGGCACAATTGCAGATGTGAATGATGCTGTTGAGATCTTAACAGAGCTGTAGAGCATGCCTGTAGGAGCAAAAAAAGTCAAAGGAACAATATCTCTACATGTGACCCTTTGTGAGATATAGCCCCAACTGGAATTGGGCACGATTGGGAGCCATTCTGCATGCTCTGCTAAGACTATCATATTTAACTATTCAGCCCATGTGATTATGCCAACTTTGAGTAGACCACTCGACTGTTCATAAAGTATTTAATGTTATATAATTTTACAGGGTGTGGGGCCTTTCCCCACGTAGTCGTCGCGGTGAGAGCAGTAGCGAGCACCAAAATGCACAACTACACGTGGAGCATGGAGAATAGGCAGTTGTACTGGTTCAAGATAAAATCTGTTTTCGGTCAGAAGTTAATGCATTTATTATTTATATTAAAGACACCAATGACTATGCCTAAAACAAATTTGCTTGCAAACATGACGTACGCAAGCAAGACGGCAACCAGATTTGCCGCCACTGGGGTTTTACATTTGGAGGAGACCATCTCGCAGAGTTGCACGTCAAACATTTCTTTATTCTTTACTAATAAATATCATTAGAATGTCTGACCATCGTGCTGGATTATCTGTTAAACACACGATAAGATTAGTGGAGTGTGCAACATAATTCCTGGGAGTAGGGCAATTTTGGGAGACTATATCTTATGAAGGGTCACATATAGAAATACTTTTCCTTTGACATTTTTGCTCCTAAGGGCGTGCTCCATATCTCTGTTAGGGTCCCAACAGTGTCAATCACATCTACAATCTTATCCCGAAGATATCCAACTGCCATATTCAGAGCTACACTTTTATCCACATCACGTGCATGTGTTTCTAGATTTGCATTTTTTTTTTTCATATACACTCGACCCCCTATAACACTGTTGATTATTCCGTTTTATATGAATTCCATGTTGTACGAGTCACTTGGATTTTACAAATACATGCGCCAGGCTGTGAATGGCTCAATATTTGTAAAATCTAAGTGACTCGTACAACGTGGATTTCATATAAAACGGAATAATCAACAGTGTTATAGGGGGTCGACTTGTACATGATTCACGTGAATTAAAGACAATGTAAATAGACGATCCCCAATGACTGTAAAGAAATCTGCATTAAGACAAATCACTGTTTCTTATTAAAGCTTTCTTTTGGGGATTAAAATATAAATTATGCTCCCGAAAACATCTTCATACGGTTACACTCTGTACAAGTCGACCCCCCTATAACACTGGTTGTTTTTCCATTTTATACGAATTCCATGTTATACGAGTCACTTAGATTTTACAAATACGTGAGCCGTTCACAGCCCAGCACACTTATTTGTAAAATGTAAGTGACTTGTATAACATGGAATTCATATAAAACGGAAAAATCAACAGTGTTATAGGGGGATCGACTTGTACAAATCCATTATACAAGAGTAAAAAAAATCGCGAATTATCACTAAATTAAAGAATTTTATAGAGAAAAAAACTGTATAAAGTTGTTAAATAGACTTTAAATTTATCGACAGAGTACTCACACGCATAAAAATTCCAATTTTTAAATAAATTTAAAGGCCCGAAACACACGACCGCAGAAGGTAAACATCGCAAACCAAACGAAACAGACGAACTTTGCAAATAATTTTATCGAAAACGTACGCGCTGCACCCTTTAAAATTCATATAAAACAATGAAATTCGGTAAGAATAAATAATAAAATACTCACGTTTTTTTTAACACGCGTGTCGTTACCTTCCAAGATTCGTTAATAAAATAACATGATCAAATGAATAAGATCCACATCATCATCGTCTGTCGGCCGGATCACGTGACGCGGCTTCGAGATTAATCCGAATCTTCCGCCGAGGTTATCTCCATCCAAGATGGCGGAAGGCAACCCGACAAGATCGCCGAATATATTATGTCGGTGAGTTGTAAACAACGATTAATAGATTTAAATTTATAGCCAGAATGAATATAAATGATAAAAACAACCGACTTGATTTAAAAAATAAACGTAATCGATGGTGATTACGTAAATATGACGTTTTGAAGTTAGGGCTACTTATCAAACGACTCTAGGCCTAACGTTCTAAAGCAAGGAGATCGTCGACCTTCGATTGAATATTTTCCGATGTTTTTGAAAATATCTCGTTTAAATAACGTTTTAATTCATTTTTTTAAAGGCCCAAACATTATTTTAACTCGAAAGATTTAAAAAATTATAAAATAAACATTATAAATCTTTTCGGAAATTAAATTTTCCACTAAGTTAATTCAATGGGCGCTTACTTAATAAAGCTTAATTATAAAAATAATAACGATTAATTTGAATTTAGAAATAGATTTAAATTTTTTAAAAATAAACTATTGTTCTAAATATACAACGCCCACAGAAAACAAATGTGAAGTTGTTTTCGATTTTAAATATGGAAAAGTGGATTATTATATGCTTTTTAAAACTAATTATACGTTAATTTTTATATAATGCAACAATCAGCTGTTTTATGGGAGAAATAATTACGTAATCCCCCCTTTTTTTTGAATTGTTTAAAATATCGTCAATTTCTTTCTTGTTTGAAATTTTAACGTTAAATTTAAACTTTTTTATACGTTTACTTGACGTGAAAACGTACAAATTACGTTATAATATGATAAGATTTTATCAAAATTCAATTAAAATCGAATGGTTTTTTTTTTGTTTTCACTTTTTGATTGATGTGTTTGTGTTTATTGCAACTTTTAAATGAGAATTTTAAGGTTTTTTTAATGTCATTTTGGATAATTTTTTGGCCGAATCAAGAGTTGTTTTGTCTTCGCTTCTTGTTGGATGCCATTTGTTCGGTTTTATTCCTAATTTTCAATGTTTTAAGTAAAATATGTCAGATTTTGAAGTAAAATATGCAAATTTTACTATAAAACAACAAGTTTTTACCGAAATTTGCTTTTATTTCCACGTCTTAATGGAATTTTTTTTATTTAATTCCTAAATTTAAATGCTTTAATTAATATTTTTATATGTTTCTTTAATGAAAAAACAGTCAAATTATTTTATGAAGTGATAACATTTTATCTGAATTAATTTTAATTTAAATAACGTGGTTTTTGTTTTACTATTCAATTTATTTCTAAATTTAACCAATTTAACAAAAATTTCTAAATGGTTTTTTTAATGAAGTAAGATAAATTATCTTATAAAATAATATGTATTTATTTTGGTTGAGAAATGTTTTGCTTTTGCTTCTTCGTAGACCTGTTTTTATTTGTTTAATGAAGGTAATTGTCAGTTTATGTTTAATTGTGTTTTTTAAAAAGTATATTGACATTTGATTATTGTTTATAAACTGTTAGTGTTTTTAAACACATTAATATTTTGTAAACAATGTTTTTAATTGTTATGTAAACATGATAAATAAACATGCCAAAGTTCCTAAATGACATGCACTTAATAGTGAAGCTTGTTTATTGTTTAAAACTTGCATATAAATCTAATATATGGTAATATATCTTTTACAGATTGTTATTTCTTTAAAATTAATGTATTAGATATGTAGTAAAATGCCAATAGATATAAGAAATATTATCCATTCTTATTATAAATTTATTTCCTTTTTATATCTTGAAAGGTAAAATTTTTAGAGACAGGAAAAAGTAATAACTTGTTTAGTTTAAGACGATAAAAATAATATAAAGTGGAAAATATTTGGGTTATTACTAATTACAAATAATAATTGAGCAGTGATAACAGATTTTAATATTTGAATAAATATATCAAAATAATGCACAAAATGCACAAACCTGATTTTCAAGTAATATCAAATGATCATCTGAATTATTGGGCTATATAATTAGGCTTATTTAATTTAGCTTTATTATAGCCTGATGAATAAATGTATTTATTAATTAAAAATCTGTTACAGAACATTTTTATAATATGAATTATGAACACTTATGAATACATGGCTTAATAAATACATTTAATGCATTAAATGTATTTATTAAGGCAACCAAAAAATATTTATTGTAGAAACTTTTTGGTTTTCTTGAAGCCATCCTCAGCTACTGCAATACTCATATTCATACTGTATATTCTAAAATGGAACACTGAAAATTATTATAGTTACACATTCTAAATGTTTGGAATTAAAATTTAAAAGTGGAATATGCATTTGAAATTATAACTGTGATCTATTCTAAAATGGAATACACTTTGTAATTGTTTAAATTATTTTTTGAATGCCTTAAATAAGCAGTATATACATAAGTGCTGAGATGCTTGTGATTCCAAGTTTAATGGAATTTACAAATTTTTAGTTCAAGGAGGAGGAGGTTTTATATTATTGTTTCTGTATCCATTCTGATAAATGATTTGGGAAATTATATAGGAATTTCATTGTTTATACAATGCAGTTTGGTTAATTTGAATCTATATGTATGTTTAAATTAGCAAGGATATATTAAGATATAGAATAAAATGCAATGGATACAATTTCAGCTGTTATAATATAAAATATATACAGTGCATTCTTGCTAATCCAAATTCAACTTATTTTGAATTAGATTTGTTTATTTTTCTGCTAAATGCTGCAGCCAAAAAGAAAAAGAAATCAAAAAATTATTGTCTTGAAAACATGATGAATTATAAAATTAATATTTACTACCCATTTTAATATATATGTACTGTACCAGGTACTGAATAGTAAAAAAATCTTTTAATACATCATATTTACTCAAATATAAGACACCATCGAATCTAAGATGTCCCTTAAAATCTAAATGCTTGCCCATGAATTTTTTTTTTGAAAAAAGAAAGAACTTGAGACAAATTTATTGCACAGTAAGGTAAGTTATATATCACTCATGATAAAGCTCAAAAACATTAAAATTAAAACAGATTAAACCAATACTCCCCCAACTTATTTGGAATAGAATGTGAAATAGCATAAGCAAATAAAAAATACCATTCTGGCTGAATATGAGAAAAAGAAGGTATAAAACTAGCTCCTGAAAACCACCGAGAACTAATAATTTCCTCTCACAAAATACACAACCTCGATGTTGGATTAAGTTTCCTCTACTGTGCAAGAGCAGCAATAGGAGGTCTGTTCAACCACTATCTTGGTATTAAAGTTGGAAATCTCTTTACTTTCCATGTTAAGCTTTTTTGAATCTACACTGGATTTGATTATCACATTTTCTTACATGCAATCATCCTCATTGCTATTTGAAGCATTGCAAATGCATTTCTTGAAAGAGTGCTGTGTAAGTTTTTCTGAGATTTTTATCCAAGTACTTATGATATTACTGTTACGAGATTGAGCAAAGTTGATCTCTTCAATATTTACTATTACAGATATTAATCTAATAAAATCATTAAAATTATACAATGGAATTAAGACAAGATAGTAAGATGACAGAGAAGTAAGATGCATGGCCTTAGAGGTCATAAAATTATGACATATTACATCAAATTGAAGATGCATATTATTTTTCAGAGCTACTAAAATATGAGAAAAGTGAATCTTATATTCAAATAAAAACATTTTTTTTGTAGTTTCTTTTTACTTCTTTTCTATAAGACTCCCATTAATTTGAACAACTTCATTGACAAGAATGCTCTGTATGTCAAGAACACATGGGTTATTAGACTTTCAAGTAATCCAAGTTTAATATACATTTATAGTATATTTACTAATTTGCTGAGATATTATTCTGTTAAAAAATCTGTGAAATAAATAAATAAATTTCTTTTTTTCATAATATTCAGATTAAATGAATTTAAAATTTTTCATTATACATAGTATCATCATCTGTAGTAAACAATAAATTTGTAAAGCAATGAAAATTTTAACATTATAACAGATGATTATATTAATTATACAGAATGTTTATCTGAATAAATAATAATTACTAAAAATAACTCTATTTAACTGTAATTTCTTAATAATCTAAATACAAGATAGCTCCAAAATTAGTCCAATGTTCTAAACACAACTCTATTATGGTGTTTAACAATAAAGTTTAAGAAAATGAGATTCTTTACATTTAGTATACAGTTTGCAGCATTCTAAAACTATAAGTTCTCTGATTTACAAGTATTCTTATCAATAAATCATTGCTAATTTTAGGAAGCCACTTTTTATTAATTAAAAGGTTTTTGGTCAAAATCTGATCATTCTAACCTGAAAATTTTAGCTTTTCAGGTTTAGAATAATATAACATCATTCCTTTAATTTATAAAAAGTTGGTTCTGTGAAATTAGAAGTGTTCTTTATTTATTTACAAAGATTGTGTTAAGTTTATAACCTTTTATTGTTATCTTGAATGCTTAAACAATAAATTACATATTCTTAGTTAACTAATTTTTGGTTTGCTTAGTATGTGATTCAATTAGATTTTTATTTCATTTGCTTATATTTAGAAATAAAAATAATTTGATTTTCTAGTTAGTGAGAAAATATAGCATTGTTTGATTTCTTTGTCTTTTTTTAAAATTTAATGATAGAAAAATATATTCATTATTTAATTTAAGAATGTTTTTATTATGAAATTCTGTCTGTAATGTGTTATTGTTTAATAATTTATCGTTGAGAAAGTTAAACAATTTAATGAATCATTAGATTTTTTTTTCTTCAAATAATAATGTTTTTATATTTCATTTCAGTTTTCCTTTAAGCTTTAAAATAAAAAGATAATCAGAATTAGGCTGTTAATATTGAGAAGAAATATACTGTGAAATCTTGATCTATCATTCCCATATCAATTGTTTTCCCACATTTATCATTTTTCTCCAGTCCAAAATAAGTACCCATATATATATATAATGTTAATTTTCTTTTATTTTTGTTCTTGCATAGTTTGTTTTCCCTTAATGTTCGTTCTGTATTTTAACTAAAAGAAAAATATTCCACATCAATCATTTTACCCACAATAGGAGACACTGATTTTTGTATATTAATAATAAAAGCTCCCCATATTTAAAAGTTAAATCCAAAGTTAAAAAAAGTTAAAAACTGAACCAATTTTCTAAATAGCTTTTCTTAATAAACTGTAATTCATAGCGTAATATAATACAGTACTGTACTATAATATTGTAATAATGTCGAAAGACACAGATTATCTTTTCATGATAATTCTTGGGATTATTTACAATTAAGTGTACTTTATTTTATTGTACATATTGGATACGTTTCCTGGTAAAAGCACTTAAAGCCACTTTGTTAAAAGACAGTTAAGCTATTTCTGCTTTAAGTTAGCCACTGCAGTATTAGTGCAGCGAGATTCTGAACACTGAAAGCAGAAGTTAAGATTGCTGCCATCATAAATTATATGCATACCAGTTGACCCCCCCTATAACACTGTTGATTATTCCATTTTATATGAATTCCATGTTGTACGAGTCACTTAGATTTTACAAATATGTGCCGGGCTCTGAAAGGCTCACGTATTTGTAAAATCTAAGTGACGCGTACAACATGGAATTCATATAAAACAGAATAATCAACAGTGTTATAGGGGGGGTCGACTGGTATTATGTAATTAAAATGAAGATTGTGACATGAAAATGTTACAATCATTCATTTTTTAACTGGTTATCCAAAAAATTAGAAACCTACTTTTTTACGTAACCTTTATACTGATATAAATGTTTTCAGATTTATTAGTAATGGCAAATGCACATGTTATACTGTTGTTTATCATATAAGTAATGCGTTCTTACACAACATCAAATTTTTCTGATTGGCTACCTTCAATATATCAATACATTAGGTATTCGTATCGAAACAAAATAGAACAAATTACAGTATTCTTAACAATATTTTCAAATGTAAAATAAATGCCTGTTTGTGTACAAGCATCATATCATTTAGTATTACAGAGAGCCATCATATAGGCATATAACTGAAAAATACACATTTCATACAAGATAAACAATAAAAACATTGACGTCATAAATTTTCCATGTCAATCATTTTTCCCCCAAGTCTCACCAAAAATGATAGATCTAGGTTTCACTGTAAATAAAAGCCAAGTTTGTCTTACCGCATATCTTTAATACTTCTTTGTTATCAATCTTCAAACATATTTATATATCAATTATTATTTAATGTCAATCTGTAAATATTGTGCAAGTTTCAAAACACATAAAATGCAAGGATTAACTAGCTACTGCTGTTAATCTGTTGAATTAATCAATGCACTTTTAACAGTGGGTAAAGTTGAAAAAATGCTAAATGTTTTCAACTTAATGGGATTTTACTTTCATCTGTTCATGCTTGAAGATGACCTGTTAGAATATAAATGCTTATAATACAGGGTTTGCCAAAATGAATTCTATCATTTTAAATGACTGTAATTATGTTAATTATTATCTGAAAAGTAAGCAATGTACATCAATTGATAGAGTAACCATCCAAGTTTCTTTTCCAGTTTTCATACAAATATCTTGTGATGTACTAATTTTAGGAAGCAAATGAAGATGGAGACTTTGCAACAGAAAAGGCATTTTGTATTCTGAAGTTTGCAAAGTTGAAATTGTTCATCATCACGTAACATGAGTAACCACAGGAGCTATAGAGTTGCAGTTGCCACGGGAAGTATGATTACAGACAGTGCCGGCCCAAGGCGAATTTCAGGACGGAGCAAGATCCTATTATGGCGCCCCCCTTGGTTGTCCCTAATTTATACCCTTTAATTTTCTTTACCACTGAGGCGCCCCCTAGGACTTAGCGCCTGGAGTGGCTGCTCCATTCGCCCAATGGTAGGGCCGGCTCTGATTACAGATATGTTGTAATGAGCATAGGAAGAATTTGAGTATCAGTTGGATGCGTTCTGAGCAATGCATTGAGAAACTGTAATGGACAATTGTAAAACTTGGACAGTTCCAATGTTGTAATGTATGTCACAACATTTTCAGATAATGATTAACATAATTACAATAATTTAAAATGGTAGTATTCTTTTCGGAAAACTGTATATGTATCCAATTACTTCTTTGACTATAAAGGAATGAAAAGGTGGTAGAAAATCTAACTAACCCTGATAAATGTAAGTTATAATCACTTTAAATTATATTAAAAGTTTTTCTCATTTTAGAATGTGTGAGTAATATTATTTAAAATAAGAGAAGTTTCATTATTTTTATTTTGGAAGACATAAAACCTAATACTAATTCAAAGAAATAGTTTATATTTAGTTGCTCTATTTTAAAATAAAAATATTTCAAACTGTACATAATTAATACAAGATTTACTTTTAGTTAGTTTTATTTCACTTAAGCATAAAATTTCTTTGTTAATTTTTACATCAAGGACATAATTTATTAGAAAAATGAGTTAATAAATATGTCATTGTATAAAGATATATTTAAGAAATGGAGATGGATTACAAGAACATGGATCCGGATAAGTGACAGATTAAGCAGATAAATATATAATAGATGCCAAGTATATCAATACTGCAACAGAAATTACTATTATTTAATACTTAATGAAAGAAACATATCAAATTAACTGAGTGAATGGTTTTGAAAGAATTAAGCTAAAAAATCAATAAATGATTTAAAATTAATTGATTGAAGAAATGTGGCATGAATTGTGCAGTGCATTACATATTCGAAAATATAATAATATTATTATTATTAGATAACTAATTATAGTATAATGAATTTGTAAGTGATATCTATTTTTACTACAACTATAAATAATTGAAATTAAATTTAAAATGGGGAAAATACAGTATTTTTAGTTTATTCTTTCCTTATTATTACTTGTAAATTTATATATTTAACTGCAGAATTTTGTAAATTTTTTAAAAATAATTATATTAACATATTTTCCATATTTATTATTTATTTAAAATAACTATTATTATTGTAAATAAATAATAAATGATTTCCTGCATATAACTCACATCTAGTTTATAATCTGCAAAAATTGCTAGAAACTGTAGTCTGCATTTGCTTTTAAAATGCAGATAACCCTCAGGTTATATGCNTAATTAAAATGAAGATTGTGACATGAAAATGTTACAATCATTCATTTTTTAACTGGTTATCCAAAAAATTAGAAACCTACTTTTTTACGTAACCTTTATACTGATATAAATGTTTTCAGATTTATTAGTAATGGCAAATGCACATGTTATACTGTTGTTTATCATATAAGTAATGCGTTCTTACACAACATCAAATTTTTCTGATTGGCTACCTTCAATATATCAATACATTAGGTATTCGTATCGAAACAAAATAGAACAAATTACAGTATTCTTAACAATATTTTCAAATGTAAAATAAATGCCTGTTTGTGTACAAGCATCATATCATTTAGTATTACAGAGAGCCATCATATAGGCATATAACTGAAAAATACACATTTCATACAAGATAAACAATAAAAACATTGACGTCATAAATTTTCCATGTCAATCATTTTTCCCCCAAGTCTCACCAAAAATGATAGATCTAGGTTTCACTGTAAATAAAAGCCAAGTTTGTCTTACCGCATATCTTTAATACTTCTTTGTTATCAATCTTCAAACATATTTATATATCAATTATTATTTAATGTCAATCTGTAAATATTGTGCAAGTTTCAAAACACATAAAATGCAAGGATTAACTAGCTACTGCTGTTAATCTGTTGAATTAATCAATGCACTTTTAACAGTGGGTAAAGTTGAAAAAATGCTAAATGTTTTCAACTTAATGGGATTTTACTTTCATCTGTTCATGCTTGAAGATGACCTGTTAGAATATAAATGCTTATAATACAGGGTTTGCCAAAATGAATTCTATCATTTTAAATGACTGTAATTATGTTAATTATTATCTGAAAAGTAAGCAATGTACATCAATTAACAGAGTAGCCATTCAAATTTCATCTGCCATCTGCATTCAAACATTTTTTTTTTTCTACTGCCTCTGGGAGTGCCATAAATGAAAATAATGACTCTATAACAAAGAAGACATGTGTTATAGTCTAGTCAGAATCAGTTATTATTGTGCAACAAAAAATTTCTCTTTCATGGTGGATCACTTTGAAATTGTCTGTGAAATTCAAAAAATTGTATTGCACAATGATTGATTTCAACTTTGTGAACTGCAGACACCAAATGCTTTCTCTGTTGCAGAGTTGTCATTTTGTTTATGGTGCTCACAAGAGGCAGAANAAATTATAAAATAAACATTATAAATCTTTTCGGAAATTAAATTTTCCACTAAGTTAATTCAATGGGCGCTTACTTAATAAAGCTTAATTATAAAAATAATAACGATTAATTTGAATTTAGAAATAGATTTAAATTTTTTAAAAATAAACTATTGTTCTAAATATACAACGCCCACAGAAAACAAATGTGAAGTTGTTTTCGATTTTAAATATGGAAAAGTGGATTATTATATGCTTTTTAAAACTAATTATACGTTAATTTTTATATAATGCAACAATCAGCTGTTTTATGGGAGAAATAATTACGTAATCCCCCCTTTTTTTTGAATTGTTTAAAATATCGTCAATTTCTTTCTTGTTTGAAATTTTAACGTTAAATTTAAACTTTTTTATACGTTTACTTGACGTGAAAACGTACAAATTACGTTATAATATGATAAGATTTTATCAAAATTCAATTAAAATCGAATGGTTTTTTTTTTGTTTTCACTTTTTGATTGATGTGTTTGTGTTTATTGCAACTTTTAAATGAGAATTTTAAGGTTTTTTTAATGTCATTTTGGATAATTTTTTGGCCGAATCAAGAGTTGTTTTGTCTTCGCTTCTTGTTGGATGCCATTTGTTCGGTTTTATTCCTAATTTTCAATGTTTTAAGTAAAATATGTCAGATTTTGAAGTAAAATATGCAAATTTTACTATAAAACAACAAGTTTTTACCGAAATTTGCTTTTATTTCCACGTCTTAATGGAATTTTTTTTATTTAATTCCTAAATTTAAATGCTTTAATTAATATTTTTATATGTTTCTTTAATGAAAAAACAGTCAAATTATTTTATGAAGTGATAACATTTTATCTGAATTAATTTTAATTTAAATAACGTGGTTTTTGTTTTACTATTCAATTTATTTCTAAATTTAACCAATTTAACAAAAATTTCTAAATGGTTTTTTTAATGAAGTAAGATAAATTATCTTATAAAATAATATGTATTTATTTTGGTTGAGAAATGTTTTGCTTTTGCTTCTTCGTAGACCTGTTTTTATTTGTTTAATGAAGGTAATTGTCAGTTTATGTTTAATTGTGTTTTTTAAAAAGTATATTGACATTTGATTATTGTTTATAAACTGTTAGTGTTTTTAAACACATTAATATTTTGTAAACAATGTTTTTAATTGTTATGTAAACATGATAAATAAACATGCCAAAGTTCCTAAATGACATGCACTTAATAGTGAAGCTTGTTTATTGTTTAAAACTTGCATATAAATCTAATATATGGTAATATATCTTTTACAGATTGTTATTTCTTTAAAATTAATGTATTAGATATGTAGTAAAATGCCAATAGATATAAGAAATATTATCCATTCTTATTATAAATTTATTTCCTTTTTATATCTTGAAAGGTAAAATTTTTAGAGACAGGAAAAAGTAATAACTTGTTTAGTTTAAGACGATAAAAATAATATAAAGTGGAAAATATTTGGGTTATTACTAATTACAAATAATAATTGAGCAGTGATAACAGATTTTAATATTTGAATAAATATATCAAAATAATGCACAAAATGCACAAACCTGATTTTCAAGTAATATCAAATGATCATCTGAATTATTGGGCTATATAATTAGGCTTATTTAATTTAGCTTTATTATAGCCTGATGAATAAATGTATTTATTAATTAAAAATCTGTTACAGAACATTTTTATAATATGAATTATGAACACTTATGAATACATGGCTTAATAAATACATTTAATGCATTAAATGTATTTATTAAGGCAACCAAAAAATATTTATTGTAGAAACTTTTTGGTTTTCTTGAAGCCATCCTCAGCTACTGCAATACTCATATTCATACTGTATATTCTAAAATGGAACACTGAAAATTATTATAGTTACACATTCTAAATGTTTGGAATTAAAATTTAAAAGTGGAATATGCATTTGAAATTATAACTGTGATCTATTCTAAAATGGAATACACTTTGTAATTGTTTAAATTATTTTTTGAATGCCTTAAATAAGCAGTATATACATAAGTGCTGAGATGCTTGTGATTCCAAGTTTAATGGAATTTACAAATTTTTAGTTCAAGGAGGAGGAGGTTTTATATTATTGTTTCTGTATCCATTCTGATAAATGATTTGGGAAATTATATAGGAATTTCATTGTTTATACAATGCAGTTTGGTTAATTTGAATCTATATGTATGTTTAAATTAGCAAGGATATATTAAGATATAGAATAAAATGCAATGGATACAATTTCAGCTGTTATAATATAAAATATATACAGTGCATTCTTGCTAATCCAAATTCAACTTATTTTGAATTAGATTTGTTTATTTTTCTGCTAAATGCTGCAGCCAAAAAGAAAAAGAAATCAAAAAATTATTGTCTTGAAAACATGATGAATTATAAAATTAATATTTACTACCCATTTTAATATATATGTACTGTACCAGGTACTGAATAGTAAAAAAATCTTTTAATACATCATATTTACTCAAATATAAGACACCATCGAATCTAAGATGTCCCTTAAAATCTAAATGCTTGCCCATGAATTTTTTTTTTGAAAAAAGAAAGAACTTGAGACAAATTTATTGCACAGTAAGGTAAGTTATATATCACTCATGATAAAGCTCAAAAACATTAAAATTAAAACAGATTAAACCAATACTCCCCCAACTTATTTGGAATAGAATGTGAAATAGCATAAGCAAATAAAAAATACCATTCTGGCTGAATATGAGAAAAAGAAGGTATAAAACTAGCTCCTGAAAACCACCGAGAACTAATAATTTCCTCTCACAAAATACACAACCTCGATGTTGGATTAAGTTTCCTCTACTGTGCAAGAGCAGCAATAGGAGGTCTGTTCAACCACTATCTTGGTATTAAAGTTGGAAATCTCTTTACTTTCCATGTTAAGCTTTTTTGAATCTACACTGGATTTGATTATCACATTTTCTTACATGCAATCATCCTCATTGCTATTTGAAGCATTGCAAATGCATTTCTTGAAAGAGTGCTGTGTAAGTTTTTCTGAGATTTTTATCCAAGTACTTATGATATTACTGTTACGAGATTGAGCAAAGTTGATCTCTTCAATATTTACTATTACAGATATTAATCTAATAAAATCATTAAAATTATACAATGGAATTAAGACAAGATAGTAAGATGACAGAGAAGTAAGATGCATGGCCTTAGAGGTCATAAAATTATGACATATTACATCAAATTGAAGATGCATATTATTTTTCAGAGCTACTAAAATATGAGAAAAGTGAATCTTATATTCAAATAAAAACATTTTTTTTGTAGTTTCTTTTTACTTCTTTTCTATAAGACTCCCATTAATTTGAACAACTTCATTGACAAGAATGCTCTGTATGTCAAGAACACATGGGTTATTAGACTTTCAAGTAATCCAAGTTTAATATACATTTATAGTATATTTACTAATTTGCTGAGATATTATTCTGTTAAAAAATCTGTGAAATAAATAAATAAATTTCTTTTTTTCATAATATTCAGATTAAATGAATTTAAAATTTTTCATTATACATAGTATCATCATCTGTAGTAAACAATAAATTTGTAAAGCAATGAAAATTTTAACATTATAATAGATGATTATATTAATTATACAGAATGTTTATCTGAATAAATAATAATTACTAAAAATAACTCTATTTAACTGTAATTTCTTAATAATCTAAATACAAGATAGCTCCAAAATTAGTCCAATGTTCTAAACACAACTCTATTATGGTGTTTAACAATAAAGTTTAAGAAAATGAGATTCTTTACATTTAGTATACAGTTTGCAGCATTCTAAAACTATAAGTTCTCTGATTTACAAGTATTCTTATCAATAAATCATTGCTAATTTTAGGAAGCCACTTTTTATTAATTAAAAGGTTTTTGGTCAAAATCTGATCATTCTAACCTGAAAATTTTAGCTTTTCAGGTTTAGAATAATATAACATCATTCCTTTAATTTATAAAAAGTTGGTTCTGTGAAATTAGAAGTGTTCTTTATTTATTTACAAAGATTGTGTTAAGTTTATAACCTTTTATTGTTATCTTGAATGCTTAAACAATAAATTACATATTCTTAGTTAACTAATTTTTGGTTTGCTTAGTATGTGATTCAATTAGATTTTTATTTCATTTGCTTATATTTAGAAATAAAAATAATTTGATTTTCTAGTTAGTGAGAAAATATAGCATTGTTTGATTTCTTTGTCTTTTTTTAAAATTTAATGATAGAAAAATATATTCATTATTTAATTTAAGAATGTTTTTATTATGAAATTCTGTCTGTAATGTGTTATTGTTTAATAATTTATCGTTGAGAAAGTTAAACAATTTAATGAATCATTAGATTTTTTTTTCTTCAAATAATAATGTTTTTATATTTCATTTCAGTTTTCCTTTAAGCTTTAAAATAAAAAGATAATCAGAATTAGGCTGTTAATATTGAGAAGAAATATACTGTGAAATCTTGATCTATCATTCCCATATCAATTGTTTTCCCACATTTATCATTTTTCTCCAGTCCAAAATAAGTACCCATATATATATATAATGTTAATTTTCTTTTATTTTTGTTCTTGCATAGTTTGTTTTCCCTTAATGTTCGTTCTGTATTTTAACTAAAAGAAAAATATTCCACATCAATCATTTTACCCACAATAGGAGACACTGATTTTTGTATATTAATAATAAAAGCTCCCCATATTTAAAAGTTAAATCCAAAGTTAAAAAAAGTTAAAAACTGAACCAATTTTCTAAATAGCTTTTCTTAATAAACTGTAATTCATAGCGTAATATAATACAGTACTGTACTATAATATTGTAATAATGTCGAAAGACACAGATTATCTTTTCATGATAATTCTTGGGATTATTTACAATTAAGTGTACTTTATTTTATTGTACATATTGGATACGTTTCCTGGTAAAAGCACTTAAAGCCACTTTGTTAAAAGACAGTTAAGCTATTTCTGCTTTAAGTTAGCCACTGCAGTATTAGTGCAGCGAGATTCTGAACACTGAAAGCAGAAGTTAAGATTGCTGCCATCATAAATTATATGCATACCAGTTGACCCCCCCTATAACACTGTTGATTATTCCATTTTATATGAATTCCATGTTGTACGAGTCACTTAGATTTTACAAATATGTGCCGGGCTCTGAAAGGCTCACGTATTTGTAAAATCTAAGTGACGCGTACAACATGGAATTCATATAAAACAGAATAATCAACAGTGTTATAGGGGGGGTCGACTGGTATTATGTAATTAAAATGAAGATTGTGACATGAAAATGTTACAATCATTCATTTTTTAACTGGTTATCCAAAAAATTAGAAACCTACTTTTTTACGTAACCTTTATACTGATATAAATGTTTTCAGATTTATTAGTAATGGCAAATGCACATGTTATACTGTTGTTTATCATATAAGTAATGCGTTCTTACACAACATCAAATTTTTCTGATTGGCTACCTTCAATATATCAATACATTAGGTATTCGTATCGAAACAAAATAGAACAAATTACAGTATTCTTAACAATATTTTCAAATGTAAAATAAATGCCTGTTTGTGTACAAGCATCATATCATTTAGTATTACAGAGAGCCATCATATAGGCATATAACTGAAAAATACACATTTCATACAAGATAAACAATAAAAACATTGACGTCATAAATTTTCCATGTCAATCATTTTTCCCCCAAGTCTCACCAAAAATGATAGATCTAGGTTTCACTGTAAATAAAAGCCAAGTTTGTCTTACCGCATATCTTTAATACTTCTTTGTTATCAATCTTCAAACATATTTATATATCAATTATTATTTAATGTCAATCTGTAAATATTGTGCAAGTTTCAAAACACATAAAATGCAAGGATTAACTAGCTACTGCTGTTAATCTGTTGAATTAATCAATGCACTTTTAACAGTGGGTAAAGTTGAAAAAATGCTAAATGTTTTCAACTTAATGGGATTTTACTTTCATCTGTTCATGCTTGAAGATGACCTGTTAGAATATAAATGCTTATAATACAGGGTTTGCCAAAATGAATTCTATCATTTTAAATGACTGTAATTATGTTAATTATTATCTGAAAAGTAAGCAATGTACATCAATTGATAGAGTAACCATCCAAGTTTCTTTTCCAGTTTTCATACAAATATCTTGTGATGTACTAATTTTAGGAAGCAAATGAAGATGGAGACTTTGCAACAGAAAAGGCATTTTGTATTCTGAAGTTTGCAAAGTTGAAATTGTTCATCATCACGTAATGTGAGTAACCTCAGGAGCTATAGAATTGCAGTTGCCACGGGAAGTATGATTACAGATATGTTGTAATGAGCATAGGAAGAATTTGAGTATCAGTTGGATGCGTTCTGAGCAATGCATTGAGAAACTGTAATGGACAATTGTAAAACTTGGACAGTTCCAATGTTGTAATGTATGTCACAACATTTTCAGATAATGATTAACATAATTACAATAATTTAAAATGGTAGTATTCTTTTCGGAAAACTGTATATGTATCCAATTACTTCTTTGACTATAAAGGAATGAAAAGGTGGTAGAAAATCTAACTAACCCTGATAAATGTAAGTTATAATCACTTTAAATTATATTAAAAGTTTTTCTCATTTTAGAATGTGTGAGTAATATTATTTAAAATAAGAGAAGTTTCATTATTTTTATTTTGGAAGACATAAAACCTAATACTAATTCAAAGAAATAGTTTATATTTAGTTGCTCTATTTTAAAATAAAAATATTTCAAACTGTACATAATTAATACAAGATTTACTTTTAGTTAGTTTTATTTCACTTAAGCATAAAATTTCTTTGTTAATTTTTACATCAAGGACATAATTTATTAGAAAAATGAGTTAATAAATATGTCATTGTATAAAGATATATTTAAGAAATGGAGATGGATTACAAGAACATGGATCCGGATAAGTGACAGATTAAGCAGATAAATATATAATAGATGCCAAGTATATCAATACTGCAACAGAAATTACTATTATTTAATACTTAATGAAAGAAACATATCAAATTAACTGAGTGAATGGTTTTGAAAGAATTAAGCTAAAAAATCAATAAATGATTTAAAATTAATTGATTGAAGAAATGTGGCATGAATTGTGCAGTGCATTACATATTCGAAAATATAATAATATTATTATTATTAGATAACTAATTATAGTATAATGAATTTGTAAGTGATATCTATTTTTACTACAACTATAAATAATTGAAATTAAATTTAAAATGGGGAAAATACAGTATTTTTAGTTTATTCTTTCCTTATTATTACTTGTAAATTTATATATTTAACTGCAGAATTTTGTAAATTTTTTAAAAATAATTATATTAACATATTTTCCATATTTATTATTTATTTAAAATAACTATTATTATTGTAAATAAATAATAAATGATTTCCTGCATATAACTCACATCTAGTTTATAATCTGCAAAAATTGCTAGAAACTGTAGTCTGCATTTGCTTTTAAAATGCAGATAACCCTCAGGTTATATGCAAGAAATGATGGTAATTTAGTTCATATTTTAAAATCTATTATTGGCTAAATTAACTTAATTCTGAATAAAAATGTAGATTAATAAATTTTTAAAGGTTTAAATGAAAATTTTTTGACTAAGCAGTTGTATTTCTGAAAGATTTGATGATTTTTGTTTTGACAATTAAACTATTTTATGCTCTGAAATATCAAAGTTTGATCTATGATGCCTTGTAAAATGAGCAGTTATTAATTTAAATACCATTCACTTATTAATTTTATTCTCTTGATAATCTTATTTAATATTTTGTAGTGTTTGTTATACAGTCTTCCAGAAAGAATTCTACCATTTTAAATTATTGTTCTTATATTAATTATCACCAGAGACAAGTGTAATGTACATCAATTAACAGAGTAGCCATTCAAATTTCATCTGCCATCTGCATTGAAACATTTTTTTTTTTTCTACTGTCTCTGGGAGTGCCATAAATGAAAATAATGACTCTATAACAAAGAAGACATGTGTTATAGTCTAGTCAGAATCAGTTATTATTGTGCAACAAAAAATTTCTCTTTCATGGTGGATCACTTTGAAATTGTCTGTGAAATTCAAAAAATTGTATTGCACAATGATTGACTTTGATGATTCAATGATTCAACTTTGTGAACTGCAGACACCAAATGCTTTCTCTGTTGCAGAGTTGTCATTTTGTTTATGGTGCTCACAAGAGGCAGAAGACAAAAAGATGTTTGTATGCAGATGGTAGATGAAACTTGGACACTTACTTTATTAATTGATGTACATTAAATATTCCTCGAGCAATAATTAACATAATTACTGTACTTTAAATTGATAACATTATTTTTGGAAAACCCCTGCATATCACACTATAGTTTGTGTTTATAAAGAAGAATAAAATTTATTAGTTGTGTAGAGTCTTACAAATGTAATTTCCTAGATACAGGATTTTTTCAAATTATTTAAATTTTCATTAATATATATAAATCCAAAAGTGTCTTTTTATACCTCAGTGAATTTAATATTATACAAGAACAACTTCTTATGGATCGCATGTATTAGCTGTAATATAAACAATAGTTTTAAGAATAAAAATATGTATTACTGTAGTTAATTTTAATATGAATGGCTTGTCTCACAATGAAGTTAAATGATAAAGGTAACAGAAACAAATAATTTTATAATACATGTTAGTATTTTAAATATTCTTTAAAAGGGCTTTCAGAGTTTTTAGTTTTATAGAGTTTCTCTCTTCTCTGCTGAAATGTTTCATCTCAGCAATGGCCATTCGCTCGGTACTGTTATGGTATTTATGTGCTTGGTGCATTCACTTCAAAGTTTTTATAAATTATAAGAAAAGTAGTGTATTCACTTCAGGTTTTACCTTGTGGATAAGTGAGGTTTTAGTGTAAAGAAGTCTGTTGAAAATAATATGATGAATGTTTTTGAGATGGAATCAGGGAACATATTTGAAAGTTCTGTTGTAGAAGCAAACGAACAGAAAACTTTAAGTGACAGTGTTGTCATTCTTACATTAGATTAATGTTTGAAAAATGATATTTTCCCTGAGAATAAGCAGTAAATCTGGAAAGAACTAAACCATTTACATTTTTAATTTTTGTGAATTTTAGTTAGTTGTGTTGATTTTTGCATTTTATTAAAGCAGTCTTTACTTATTAATGTTTTTGAAATTGTTTTTGATTTTTTTCAGTCTCAATATGCTTATGATACTGCATTTAATAGACCTTTTCAGACAATTGTATTATAAGGAATTATAAAGATAATACAAGTTTTAATGGGGAAAAATATGTTAAGCATTTTAAGTTTATTTTAAATGAATACAAAATCTGTATTAGTCACTAAAGAATAATAAAACTTCCTACTCATTCAAAATGACCTTTTGGTATTAAAGAATAAGTGGTTTTTTGTGCAATGTTATAATGTTTGCTGAATGGATGATTAGATGTTATAGGACATACATTACAGTTGATTATTGATTATTTTTTATGAATTACCTAGAATTTAGAATTAATTTGCATGATAAATAAACTGTTTTTATATTATTATAATTTACATGAAAATGTTCTTATATTTTTGAATTAAAATCGATGAACAAATGACAATAATTATAATTAAGAAAATGTAAAAATAACATTTAGGAACTTGCTTTTAAGACAAATTTTTTTTTTAGGCTATTTATATAATAATAAATCATTAACTTTATAAATTTTACAAAAAATTTTGTATTTAATAGATATTTTAAACTAGATTTACAATTAAATCCAGTTAGGAATTTTATACTTATTTATTAATGTAAGATTACTTGGCAGAATTTATTATAGTTTTCCAAAATAAGTATCCTATGTCACTGAGTCTAGATATTATCTTTTTAATGAATTGAGAAAAATGTATGATATCATTTGATAGTATTGTTACAGTTTAGTTTCGTAATATGTGAATTTTTGCTTATGTTTATATATTAAAGTTTTATTTAATCTTATAAAATGCTGCAGTTTTCAATTTTATTTTGCTTATTAAAAACTGATACTTTTATTTATTATAATGAGTAAATTATTTTTTGTAGATTTTGTAATCTTCATATTTTGTAGCATATGATGGTATTTAATAAAAATAAGAATTTTTTTTTCATGTTTTATAAAGTAATTAATTAATATCAAATAAATTGTAGAACTTTAATACTTAATATAAAATGATGCTTGATTGATGGCTTTAGAACCATGATGGCCAAACTGCGACTTGTGAGCTGCATGTATCTCTGTAGTTCTTCTTGACTTATTGTGGCTCCTGTATATTGGACGTAATTAGCCTTAAACTAGCCCGATAGAATTTCGGCATTTGGTTGGTGTCTAGTATCTAAATATTTATCCTACATTAACTTAAATAATAATAATAAGTAAAAGTGATTTCCACCTCCTTTTATAATTTACCAAAACTAACAATAATTCAAACTTAAAAAGTAACAATAACTTAAAAAATATATATACATATGCTATCAATATATATACCGTATTTACTTGCATATAAGACGACCTTGCATATAGGACGAGGTGTGATTTTAAAGATCAAAATAAAGAAAAGTAGATTTATTAATACAATTGGTAATTTTATTTTGTTTAATCACAAGTAAACTTTCAAATGAATGTAAATGTACACCATTGTCCTGCAAAAATTACTGGCATTTTAAAGTTTAAGGAAAAATCTTGTAAAATCGACAACATAATTTGTTCATGTGAAGCTGGACAATCGGGAACTTTTTTTTTTGTCAATTCTTAACAGTCGAATCCACTCTTTGTCAATTACACTTGTGAGTTTCTCTGAATTTTGATTTTCGAATAATCATCTGTTTTCACATGGGAATGGATTAAAACATATTAGGCTCCCGTGTGATTTTGGTATTTCAAATTGGAATTCAATTCAAAAGCTTTGCTTTTCCTATTGCTATTCATCTTTACTCCTGACAGTACACAAGAACGATTCAAATGACTCAGATAAAATACTTTTGTTTTTTAAACACCAGAGGGTGAGCATCCAGTAAAAAATGCAAATACACGGTTCACAAAAATTTTCTACAAAAACTCAAAGATTCTTTCGCTCGTGTATAGGACAACCTAGAAATTTGAAGCTGTGATAAATGAATAAAAACCTTGTCTTATATGTGAGTAAATATGGTATATGCTATGAAGGGTTATCAAGGGTGTGCAGTTATTGAGGTTTTATTGTATATGCTTAAGTATACCTGTTCTGTTTTTCAATTTCTTGTTTGTTTTGTGTACTTGGGTAATGGAAGAAAAATATTGTTGTTAAAATTTATCTTCTTTAACCATTGCAATTTTACTTACAAATTCCAACAATATCAATTCATTCCATTTAACATGAAAATGTCATTTGAGCATTATTTGATAAGATGTATTTATTTATCATTTTACAGTCTGAAATATTCATTTGGAACAATCTATATTATGTATTTGTAAAATCAAAACCATTTATACTTTATTTAATTAACAGATGCTTTTGGTTTATTTATAGATTATTTTTGTATTCCAATTTGGAAATTTAGAATTTTATAGTTTGAAATTTTTGGCAGGTTTATAAAATAAATCTGAAAATGTTTGTTCACTAATCCATTTGCTGGAAAAATGTGAATGGTTTTTATTTTACAAATTATCAGTTCCAGCTTTGATTTTGGATTTTGTATTATATAATATCAATTGATAATGAGCAGTATAATTTAACATCCATTGATATCAGTTTCAGTTATCTTGGTTCACGTTAAGTTATTTCAGTTTAAATCATTTCAGTTGTATTATTTCAAATGATAAAATCGCATATTTATTATGGCCCTAGTAAAACTCAGATGCCTACATACCTTTTCACTTCACTAATTAGTTAAGTGAATAAGTATGAAATCAGCCTCCTAGATTAGAAAATCCTACAGAACTTATCTGGTAGCCACATGAAGTTCTTTAGTAATGTTTAAGAATTTGTGGTCTAGAATCATATAAATGTAATTAATATCCATTTACATTTTCATGGTTAAAGATAAGATTGTATTGTAAATCAACTGTTCCAAGTGTTCTGATGTAAATCTATTAGATATTTGGCATGTCCATAAGCAGTTCAATTAAGTATAGTACATTTCATGAATCTGACTGGGCAGTAAAAATGTTTAGTAGCAGAGATCAGTTTATTTACTAAGTAAAAATAATGGCTTATTAGACAAATTTTTGATGAGGTCACTGCGTTACCAAAAATGGGGTCTTGAAGTTTTTAAAACTTCCTTACATATCTCTTACTGAGATATGTGAAATGATTTGTACCCTCATTTTGGGTGTTATTATTTTAAAGCATCTAGAAAAAGATAAAGCCTGCTAAATGCTTGAAGTTAATGAAAATATGAGAGTTTGTTTATATATTTAAAATATATAAAGACTCTGTAATACTTCCAGAAAAAAATTAAAATTTACTTTGTAATTTTCAGTTTGAAAGAATACTTAATTAATTTGAATTATTCAGAAAATATTAATGTAATATCTATCTATTATATTGTTGTTATCTGAAACTTAAAAGCTTATGATAATATACATTAAAATTTACTTATTGTAATCATTGATATTGTTATCAGTCATCTAATATGATTCAGAATGATAGTTATGTCTCAGAACATGCATCAAAGTAAACTTGTAAAACATGACCTACTGTAAGCAGAGCTTTGATTACAGATATCATTAGCTTTTGGATAAATAACAGTTTTAATCTATTTTTGTGATAATCAATTTCAGTATATGGCTGATAATGTGCAACTGTTATCAATTTTAACTAGTGCTTTAAACGTTAATCATTATTTGTTCACAGTATAATAGTTTAAATTAATATATGATGAATGAATTACTTTTAATTAATAATAATTAATTAATATTCAAATTATACATTTATAATTGTTTAAATAAATACTTTTAATGTTAGAGCCAATAAAACCAGAATTTTCATTAATAATACAGTGGAACTTGCCAATGTGACCACGTATGTAACATGACCACCATCCTATAGTGACCAATTTTATTTTGCCTGAAATTTACTCAATAGATTTTAGGGATACTTTTCTCTGTATAGTGATCACCTGCTTATTATGTAATGTGACTACTGTTAGATCTGGTTTTTCGGAAATGTAACCTGCTAAAGTGATCACTTTACAGAAATGTGAGAAGCCAGGGGTTGAGATGTGAGGCTTAACCCATTTGTCGGCATTGGATTGGCAAGATCTGCTCATAGTGTCACTGGATGGCATTCTTTTCATTTTGTGCTTCTATGTGTTCTTCGATTTCCTTAATTTCTAATGCAAGTGGGAGGGTTAGCGAGGTTGTCAATAAGATATCCACAACATCAGAGTAAGAGCAACCATAGTATAATTCAACAAATTTAATAAAACTAAAGGATTACAAAGGAAAAAAATCTAGGCACTACAACATTGATCTAGCTTAAAATCGTTTGCAAGTGTGAAAAATACAGACTTCTAATAACTATTTCCGATCGAGAGAGAGAGCGTACATAAATTGGCTAATTACCATACCTCTTTTGCAGTGATGTCTGTCATCCGATGGTAAATTATTCATGATGGGCCGGGGAGATGTTCGGGAGGAAATGGGCACAAAGCACCAAATTAAAAGATATTCCTTCGAGACTACCATGTAGGATAAGGCACAGAACCAACAAGATTACTTTTTCAGGACAATCGCCCCTAAGATCGGGTGCACTCGTGTTATATTCCCATCAAGTGTGGGAATCTGATCAGGTGACCATTTGTTTGGTAGTGATGACACATCAAAGGTGTCATTGCTGGATGATGAAAATTAAATAAAAGAGACTAGCAGGTTTCTTATTTCTTCCAATTGTTTTTAGATTCCCCCTGTGGACTTAGTTAAATGTCAACTTTTTTACACTTTAACAATTGATTGTTTTAACATATTTTCAATATTTTTGAAGGTTGATGTGAGCAGGACTGTGGAGTCAAAGTTGAAGGAATTTCTGACCAGAAGAGTTGGAGTCGGGAAAACTGTGTCAACTTTGACTCCAGCATTTTAATTTAATTTAGTTTTTTTATTTTAATGAAAGAAAATTTATTTTATATTTATTAATTTTTTAAAATNTATACTGTGAAATCTTGATCTATCATTCCCATATCAATTGTTTTCCCACATTTATCATTTTTCTCCAGTCCAAAATAAGTACCCATATATATATATAATGTTAATTTTCTTTTATTTTTGTTCTTGCATAGTTTGTTTTCCCTTAATGTTCGTTCTGTATTTTAACTAAAAGAAAAATATTCCACATCAATCATTTTACCCACAATAGGAGACACTGATTTTTGTATATTAATAATAAAAGCTCCCCATATTTAAAAGTTAAATCCAAAGTTAAAAAAAGTTAAAAACTGAACCAATTTTCTAAATAGCTTTTCTTAATAAACTGTAATTCATAGCGTAATATAATACAGTACTGTACTATAATATTGTAATAATGTCGAAAGACACAGATTGTCTTTTCATGATAATTCTTGGGATTATTTACAATTAAGTGTACTTTATTTTATTGTACATATTGGATACGTTTCCTGGTAAAAGCACTTAAAGCCACTTTGTTAAAAGACAGTTAAGCTATTTCTGCTTTAAGTTAGCCACTGCAGTATTAGTGCAGCGAGATTCTGAACACTGAAAGCAGAAGTTAAGATTGCTGCCATCATAAATTATATGCATACCAGTTGACCCCCCCTATAACACTGTTGATTATTCCATTTTATATGAATTCCATGTTGTACGAGTCACTTAGATTTTACAAATATGTGCCGGGCTCTGAAAGGCTCACGTATTTGTAAAATCTAAGTGACGCGTACAACATGGAATTCATATAAAACAGAATAATCAACAGTGTTATAGGGGGGGTCGACTGGTATTATGTAATTAAAATGAAGATTGTGACATGAAAATGTTACAATCATTCATTTTTTAACTGGTTATCCAAAAAATTAGAAACCTACTTTTTTACGTAACCTTTATACTGATATAAATGTTTTCAGATTTATTAGTAATGGCAAATGCACATGTTATACTGTTGTTTATCATATAAGTAATGCGTTCTTACACAACATCAAATTTTTCTGATTGGCTACCTTCAATATATCAATACATTAGGTATTCGTATCGAAACAAAATAGAACAAATTACAGTATTCTTAACAATATTTTCAAATGTAAAATAAATGCCTGTTTGTGTACAAGCATCATATCATTTAGTATTACAGAGAGCCATCATATAGGCATATAACTGAAAAATACACATTTCATACAAGATAAACAATAAAAACATTGACGTCATAAATTTTCCATGTCAATCATTTTTCCCCCAAGTCTCACCAAAAATGATAGATCTAGGTTTCACTGTAAATAAAAGCCAAGTTTGTCTTACCGCATATCTTTAATACTTCTTTGTTATCAATCTTCAAACATATTTATATATCAATTATTATTTAATGTCAATCTGTAAATATTGTGCAAGTTTCAAAACACATAAAATGCAAGGATTAACTAGCTACTGCTGTTAATCTGTTGAATTAATCAATGCACTTTTAACAGTGGGTAAAGTTGAAAAAATGCTAAATGTTTTCAACTTAATGGGATTTTACTTTCATCTGTTCATGCTTGAAGATGACCTGTTAGAATATAAATGCTTATAATACAGGGTTTGCCAAAATGAATTCTATCATTTTAAATGACTGTAATTATGTTAATTATTATCTGAAAAGTAAGCAATGTACATCAATTGATAGAGTAACCATCCAAGTTTCTTTTCCAGTTTTCATACAAATATCTTGTGATGTACTAATTTTAGGAAGCAAATGAAGATGGAGACTTTGCAACAGAAAAGGCATTTTGTATTCTGAAGTTTGCAAAGTTGAAATTGTTCATCATCACGTAATGTGAGTAACCTCAGGAGCTATAGAATTGCAGTTGCCACGGGAAGTATGATTACAGATATGTTGTAATGAGCATAGGAAGAATTTGAGTATCAGTTGGATGCGTTCTGAGCAATGCATTGAGAAACTGTAATGGACAATTGTAAAACTTGGACAGTTCCAATGTTGTAATGTATGTCACAACATTTTCAGATAATGATTAACATAATTACAATAATTTAAAATGGTAGTATTCTTTTCGGAAAACTGTATATGTATCCAATTACTTCTTTGACTATAAAGGAATGAAAAGGTGGTAGAAAATCTAACTAACCCTGATAAATGTAAGTTATAATCACTTTAAATTATATTAAAAGTTTTTCTCATTTTAGAATGTGTGAGTAATATTATTTAAAATAAGAGAAGTTTCATTATTTTTATTTTGGAAGACATAAAACCTAATACTAATTCAAAGAAATAGTTTATATTTAGTTGCTCTATTTTAAAATAAAAATATTTCAAACTGTACATAATTAATACAAGATTTACTTTTAGTTAGTTTTATTTCACTTAAGCATAAAATTTCTTTGTTAATTTTTACATCAAGGACATAATTTATTAGAAAAATGAGTTAATAAATATGTCATTGTATAAAGATATATTTAAGAAATGGAGATGGATTACAAGAACATGGATCCGGATAAGTGACAGATTAAGCAGATAAATATATAATAGATGCCAAGTATATCAATACTGCAACAGAAATTACTATTATTTAATACTTAATGAAAGAAACATATCAAATTAACTGAGTGAATGGTTTTGAAAGAATTAAGCTAAAAAATCAATAAATGATTTAAAATTAATTGATTGAAGAAATGTGGCATGAATTGTGCAGTGCATTACATATTCGAAAATATAATAATATTATTATTATTAGATAACTAATTATAGTATAATGAATTTGTAAGTGATATCTATTTTTACTACAACTATAAATAATTGAAATTAAATTTAAAATGGGGAAAATACAGTATTTTTAGTTTATTCTTTCCTTATTATTACTTGTAAATTTATATATTTAACTGCAGAATTTTGTAAATTTTTTAAAAATAATTATATTAACATATTTTCCATATTTATTATTTATTTAAAATAACTATTATTATTGTAAATAAATAATAAATGATTTCCTGCATATAACTCACATCTAGTTTATAATCTGCAAAAATTGCTAGAAACTGTAGTCTGCATTTGCTTTTAAAATGCAGATAACCCTCAGGTTATATGCAAGAAATGATGGTAATTTAGTTCATATTTTAAAATCTATTATTGGCTAAATTAACTTAATTCTGAATAAAAATGTAGATTAATAAATTTTTAAAGGTTTAAATGAAAATTTTTTGACTAAGCAGTTGTATTTCTGAAAGATTTGATGATTTTTGTTTTGACAATTAAACTATTTTATGCTCTGAAATATCAAAGTTTGATCTATGATGCCTTGTAAAATGAGCAGTTATTAATTTAAATACCATTCACTTATTAATTTTATTCTCTTGATAATCTTATTTAATATTTTGTAGTGTTTGTTATACAGTCTTCCAGAAAGAATTCTACCATTTTAAATTATTGTTCTTATATTAATTATCACCAGAGACAAGTGTAATGTACATCAATTAACAGAGTAGCCATTCAAATTTCATCTGCCATCTGCATTGAAACATTTTTTTTTTTTCTACTGTCTCTGGGAGTGCCATAAATGAAAATAATGACTCTATAACAAAGAAGACATGTGTTATAGTCTAGTCAGAATCAGTTATTATTGTGCAACAAAAAATTTCTCTTTCATGGTGGATCACTTTGAAATTGTCTGTGAAATTCAAAAAATTGTATTGCACAATGATTGACTTTGATGATTCAATGATTCAACTTTGTGAACTGCAGACACCAAATGCTTTCTCTGTTGCAGAGTTGTCATTTTGTTTATGGTGCTCACAAGAGGCAGAAGACAAAAAGATGTTTGTATGCAGATGGTAGATGAAACTTGGACACTTACTTTATTAATTGATGTACATTAAATATTCCTCGAGCAATAATTAACATAATTACTGTACTTTAAATTGATAACATTATTTTTGGAAAACCCCTGCATATCACACTATAGTTTGTGTTTATAAAGAAGAATAAAATTTATTAGTTGTGTAGAGTCTTACAAATGTAATTTCCTAGATACAGGATTTTTTCAAATTATTTAAATTTTCATTAATATATATAAATCCAAAAGTGTCTTTTTATACCTCAGTGAATTTAATATTATACAAGAACAACTTCTTATGGATCGCATGTATTAGCTGTAATATAAACAATAGTTTTAAGAATAAAAATATGTATTACTGTAGTTAATTTTAATATGAATGGCTTGTCTCACAATGAAGTTAAATGATAAAGGTAACAGAAACAAATAATTTTATAATACATGTTAGTATTTTAAATATTCTTTAAAAGGGCTTTCAGAGTTTTTAGTTTTATAGAGTTTCTCTCTTCTCTGCTGAAATGTTTCATCTCAGCAATGGCCATTCGCTCGGTACTGTTATGGTATTTATGTGCTTGGTGCATTCACTTCAAAGTTTTTATAAATTATAAGAAAAGTAGTGTATTCACTTCAGGTTTTACCTTGTGGATAAGTGAGGTTTTAGTGTAAAGAAGTCTGTTGAAAATAATATGATGAATGTTTTTGAGATGGAATCAGGGAACATATTTGAAAGTTCTGTTGTAGAAGCAAACGAACAGAAAACTTTAAGTGACAGTGTTGTCATTCTTACATTAGATTAATGTTTGAAAAATGATATTTTCCCTGAGAATAAGCAGTAAATCTGGAAAGAACTAAACCATTTACATTTTTAATTTTTGTGAATTTTAGTTAGTTGTGTTGATTTTTGCATTTTATTAAAGCAGTCTTTACTTATTAATGTTTTTGAAATTGTTTTTGATTTTTTTCAGTCTCAATATGCTTATGATACTGCATTTAATAGACCTTTTCAGACAATTGTATTATAAGGAATTATAAAGATAATACAAGTTTTAATGGGGAAAAATATGTTAAGCATTTTAAGTTTATTTTAAATGAATACAAAATCTGTATTAGTCACTAAAGAATAATAAAACTTCCTACTCATTCAAAATGACCTTTTGGTATTAAAGAATAAGTGGTTTTTTGTGCAATGTTATAATGTTTGCTGAATGGATGATTAGATGTTATAGGACATACATTACAGTTGATTATTGATTATTTTTTATGAATTACCTAGAATTTAGAATTAATTTGCATGATAAATAAACTGTTTTTATATTATTATAATTTACATGAAAATGTTCTTATATTTTTGAATTAAAATTGATGAACAAATGACAATAATTATAATTAAGAAAATGTAAAAATAACATTTAGGAACTTGCTTTTAAGACAAATTTTTTTTTTAGGCTATTTATATAATAATAAATCATTAACTTTATAAATTTTACAAAAAATTTTGTATTTAATAGATATTTTAAACTAGATTTACAATTAAATCCAGTTAGGAATTTTATACTTATTTATTAATGTAAGATTACTTGGCAGAATTTATTATAGTTTTCCAAAATAAGTATCCTATGTCACTGAGTCTAGATATTATCTTTTTAATGAATTGAGAAAAATGTATGATATCATTTGATAGTATTGTTACAGTTTAGTTTCGTAATATGTGAATTTTTGCTTATGTTTATATATTAAAGTTTTATTTAATCTTATAAAATGCTGCAGTTTTCAATTTTATTTTGCTTATTAAAAACTGATACTTTTATTTATTATAATGAGTAAATTATTTTTTGTAGATTTTGTAATCTTCATATTTTGTAGCATATGATGGTATTTAATAAAAATAAGAATTTTTTTTTCATGTTTTATAAAGTAATTAATTAATATCAAATAAATTGTAGAACTTTAATACTTAATATAAAATGATGCTTGATTGATGGCTTTAGAACCATGATGGCCAAACTGCGACTTGTGAGCTGCATGTATCTCTGTAGTTCTTCTTGACTTATTGTGGCTCCTGTATATTGGACGTAATTAGCCTTAAACTAGCCCGATAGAATTTCGGCATTTGGTTGGTGTCTAGTATCTAAATATTTATCCTACATTAACTTAAATAATAATAATAAGTAAAAGTGATTTCCACCTCCTTTTATAATTTACCAAAACTAACAATAATTCAAACTTAAAAAGTAACAATAACTTAAAAAATATATATACATATGCTATCAATATATATACCGTATTTACTTGCATATAAGACGACCTTGCATATAGGACGAGGTGTGATTTTAAAGATCAAAATAAAGAAAAGTAGATTTATTAATACAATTGGTAATTTTATTTTGTTTAATCACAAGTAAACTTTCAAATGAATGTAAATGTACACCATTGTCCTGCAAAAATTACTGGCATTTTAAAGTTTAAGGAAAAATCTTGTAAAATCGACAACATAATTTGTTCATGTGAAGCTGGACAATCGGGAACTTTTTTTTTTGTCAATTCTTAACAGTCGAATCCACTCTTTGTCAATTACACTTGTGAGTTTCTCTGAATTTTGATTTTCGAATAATCATCTGTTTTCACATGGGAATGGATTAAAACATATTAGGCTCCCGTGTGATTTTGGTATTTCAAATTGGAATTCAATTCAAAAGCTTTGCTTTTCCTATTGCTATTCATCTTTACTCCTGACAGTACACAAGAACGATTCAAATGACTCAGATAAAATACTTTTGTTTTTTAAACACCAGAGGGTGAGCATCCAGTAAAAAATGCAAATACACGGTTCACAAAAATTTTCTACAAAAACTCAAAGATTCTTTCGCTCGTGTATAGGACAACCTAGAAATTTGAAGCTGTGATAAATGAATAAAAACCTTGTCTTATATGTGAGTAAATATGGTATATGCTATGAAGGGTTATCAAGGGTGTGCAGTTATTGAGGTTTTATTGTATATGCTTAAGTATACCTGTTCTGTTTTTCAATTTCTTGTTTGTTTTGTGTACTTGGGTAATGGAAGAAAAATATTGTTGTTAAAATTTATCTTCTTTAACCATTGCAATTTTACTTACAAATTCCAACAATATCAATTCATTCCATTTAACATGAAAATGTCATTTGAGCATTATTTGATAAGATGTATTTATTTATCATTTTACAGTCTGAAATATTCATTTGGAACAATCTATATTATGTATTTGTAAAATCAAAACCATTTATACTTTATTTAATTAACAGATGCTTTTGGTTTATTTATAGATTATTTTTGTATTCCAATTTGGAAATTTAGAATTTTATAGTTTGAAATTTTTGGCAGGTTTATAAAATAAATCTGAAAATGTTTGTTCACTAATCCATTTGCTGGAAAAATGTGAATGGTTTTTATTTTACAAATTATCAGTTCCAGCTTTGATTTTGGATTTTGTATTATATAATATCAATTGATAATGAGCAGTATAATTTAACATCCATTGATATCAGTTTCAGTTATCTTGGTTCACGTTAAGTTATTTCAGTTTAAATCATTTCAGTTGTATTATTTCAAATGATAAAATCGCATATTTATTATGGCCCTAGTGAAACTCAGATACCTACATACCTTTTCACTTCACTAATTAGTTAAGTGAATAAGTATGAAATCAGCCTCCTAGATTAGAAAATCCTACAGAACTTATCTGGTAGCCACATGAAGTTCTTTAGTAATGTTTAAGAATTTGTGGTCTAGAATCATATAAATGTAATTAATATCCATTTACATTTTCATGGTTAAAGATAAGATTGTATTGTAAATCAACTGTTCCAAGTGTTCTGATGTAAATCTATTAGATATTTGGCATGTCCATAAGCAGTTCAATTAAGTATAGTACATTTCATGAATCTGACTGGGCAGTAAAAATGTTTAGTAGCAGAGATCAGTTTATTTACTAAGTAAAAATAATGGCTTATTAGACAAATTTTTGATGAGGTCACTGCGTTACCAAAAATGGGGTCTTGAAGTTTTTAAAACTTCCTTACATATCTCTTACTGAGATATGTGAAATGATTTGTACCCTCATTTTGGGTGTTATTATTTTAAAGCATCTAGAAAAAGATAAAGCCTGCTAAATGCTTGAAGTTAATGAAAATATGAGAGTTTGTTTATATATTTAAAATATATAAAGACTCTGTAATACTTCCAGAAAAAAATTAAAATTTACTTTGTAATTTTCAGTTTGAAAGAATACTTAATTAATTTGAATTATTCAGAAAATATTAATGTAATATCTATCTATTATATTGTTGTTATCTGAAACTTAAAAGCTTATGATAATATACATTAAAATTTACTTATTGTAATCATTGATATTGTTATCAGTCATCTAATATGATTCAGAATGATAGTTATGTCTCAGAACATGCATCAAAGTAAACTTGTAAAACATGACCTACTGTAAGCAGAGCTTTGATTACAGATATCATTAGCTTTTGGATAAATAACAGTTTTAATCTATTTTTGTGATAATCAATTTCAGTATATGGCTGATAATGTGCAACTGTTATCAATTTTAACTAGTGCTTTAAACGTTAATCATTATTTGTTCACAGTATAATAGTTTAAATTAATATATGATGAATGAATTACTTTTAATTAATAATAATTAATTAATATTCAAATTATACATTTATAATTGTTTAAATAAATACTTTTAATGTTAGAGCCAATAAAACCAGAATTTTCATTAATAATACAGTGGAACTTGCCAATGTGACCACGTATGTAACATGACCACCATCCTATAGTGACCAATTTTATTTTGCCTGAAATTTACTCAATAGATTTTAGGGATACTTTTCTCTGTATAGTGATCACCTGCTTATTATGTAATGTGACTACTGTTAGATCTGGTTTTTCGGAAATGTAACCTGCTAAAGTGATCACTTTACAGAAATGTGAGAAGCCAGGGGTTGAGATGTGAGGCTTAACCCATTTGTCGGCATTGGATTGGCAAGATCTGCTCATAGTGTCACTGGATGGCATTCTTTTCATTTTGTGCTTCTATGTGTTCTTCGATTTCCTTAATTTCTAATGCAAGTGGGAGGGTTAGCGAGGTTGTCAATAAGATATCCACAACATCAGAGTAAGAGCAACCATAGTATAATTCAACAAATTTAATAAAACTAAAGGATTACAAAGGAAAAAAATCTAGGCACTACAACATTGATCTAGCTTAAAATCGTTTGCAAGTGTGAAAAATACAGACTTCTAATAACTATTTCCGATCGAGAGAGAGAGCGTACATAAATTGGCTAATTACCATACCTCTTTTGCAGTGATGTCTGTCATCCGATGGTAAATTATTCATGATGGGCCGGGGAGATGTTCGGGAGGAAATGGGCACAAAGCACCAAATTAAAAGATATTCCTTCGAGACTACCATGTAGGATAAGGCACAGAACCAACAAGATTACTTTTTCAGGACAATCGCCCCTAAGATCGGGTGCACTCGTGTTATATTCCCATCAAGTGTGGGAATCTGATCAGGTGACCATTTGTTTGGTAGTGATGACACATCAAAGGTGTCATTGCTGGATGATGAAAATTAAATAAAAGAGACTAGCAGGTTTCTTATTTCTTCCAATTGTTTTTAGATTCCCCCTGTGGACTTAGTTAAATGTCAACTTTTTTACACTTTAACAATTGATTGTTTTAACATATTTTCAATATTTTTGAAGGTTGATGTGAGCAGGACTGTGGAGTCAAAGTTGAAGGAATTTCTGACCAGAAGAGTTGGAGTCGGGAAAACTGTGTCAACTTTGACTCCAGCATTTTAATTTAATTTAGTTTTTTTATTTTAATGAAAGAAAATTTATTTTATATTTATTAATTTTTTAAAATGTTTTTGTATTTTGTTATAATTCATTTATTTTAAATACAAAATGCAACAATTTAATTTATTAAATATATATCAATAGTTTTCTTTGTAGTATTTGTGTTTAGTAGTTAAATTATTTTGACCCAATTGAATTTGAATATGTTTGATTCATTCTTTTATTATCTCCACTCTAAATAAATACTCTATTTTTCTGAATGAACCAGACTAATTGATATATTTTTCTTTTCTAAACAAGGGGCTTTTCTTTTCTAAACAAGAGTATATATTTTTCTTTTCTAAACAAGGGGCTGCTGAAGTAGCTAGATCGCACACTTTTTAGTTGGACTAACTTTTCTGGAAAGGTGAAATTGAAGTGCAAAGCTGTAGAAGAAAGATATGTAGATGCAGAATTTTATCACTCCCCTTTTTTCTCTTATTAAATATTTATTAAAAATTAATTTTTTTTATACAAATAAGTATTAATGTAAGTTAAATATTAAAAATACTAACTATAAAAGTATTTGGGTAAATGCCTGGGGTTCCTTTCAGAGTTCAGGGTAGGGTACTCTGCCCCCCATAAAATGACTTGGTATTTAATTTTGCCAGAGTCAGAGTAGGCTTACTAAAATTATCAGGAGTCTGGGTCGAGTGTATTTTTACTGACTCTGCAGCCCTGGATGTGAGGGGAAGGACTTTGTTGCTTCGAATACCCTATAAACATGAATTCTTTAGTAGTTAAGTTAACATTAACCACAAATATCCTTCTTGTTTTAGCTTCATGGGAACTGGATGGAATGAAGAGAAGTTTCTTAAAATCTCCTTTTTTTTGCAAATTTATGGTAAAACAACTTTCTGAATCTCACAGAAAAATGCTGGTGACTGTGGGTTTTTGGATTACTGGCAACCCACTTGGTATGGGCAAGAATAAATTCTACTTGTGGGTTAACATTCACCACCCACATATTGTAGTACTTACTTCAAAAGTTTTCGATTACCCAAATATGCTTCAATATTGTAATACAGCAGCTACTGTGAGAATGTAAATTGAATCCACGTTTCACTAAATATGTTAAATAAATGTTCTAAAAACTGAAAAACAAGAAATAATTTCATTACCTCCGAAATCTGCTTTTATGTGCTTTTTTAGATCAGCTTCTAACTTTCTGGGCACTAGTGATTATAAAGTTTGGGCTACTTTTGAGATGGACTTTAGAATTGTTTAGGCTATAAAAATCTCGGATGTCTAGCAACCTTCTTCAGGCAGAATTTAGAAAACTCCAGAATTATCACAAAATTTTCTACTTTACTGAGTTTCTCTCTTATTTGCCATACATAATTGTATTCTATAGTTTTGTTCATTACTGAAAGCATCTAAAATCTGTTTATCTATAGCTCTGAAGCTCTCAATTTTGGCTCAAACCAAGCCATACAGAGAGCTTTATCTGAAATAAAAAGTTGATGTTATCAAGTTTCTTGAACTCAAAAATCAGCAAAAAAACAGCAGCAAAGTTCAGGATAAGTAAAACATTTTAACAACATTAGTAATTGCAAGGCAGAATGAATACCTTGAATGTTATAAAAATGGAGGCCATTCCAGAAAAGTGAGAAATACAGCAAATTTTCAGATAAATGCTGCTATTCTGAAATGGTTTCAGTGAATGCATGGCATGAATGTTCGTATGTCTGGTTCAATGCTATAGGAAGTAGCATTCACATTTGCAGAGAAGCTTCATATTCAGAACTTTAATGCATCAAATGACTTGCTCGAATATTTTAAGCAAAGACATGCCATTTCAGAGAAGGTATTGTGTGGAGAATCAAATGATATAGATGACATAACAGGATATCTATTTCAAAGCAAGGATATCTATATACAGTTTTTGATGCAGTTAATGTGTATTCTGCTACATAAAACCTCAGCTGTCAACATTAATACAAAAGTACAAAACAATGTGTCATGGGGTTTGTTTATTGGGCTGAAATTTGAAAAAAATTGTAGACCTATTAATTTTCACTGTTGTCTGTTTTTTTGTTTGTCTTTTCTTAATCTTGAGAATGGAGTTAGATAAAGAAAGATGAGACCAGATGTGGAAACCTTAGGAGCAGGAGACCCAATTAACTATATATGAACTTCTGATGCACATTGGAAGTCACATTATTTCAATTAAAAATTTTCCCCTGAAAGGTGTTAGATACATGGCTGGCACAACTATATTGTTAAAAGTATGATGTACAGAGGAGAGCTGCTACTTATTTGAGGCAGAGAGCATATATTTTAAATTAAATAAATTAAAAATATGATTAAAAATTGCAGCTTAGCATTGTGACAATGTCACAGTAAATAGTTGCTCATAATGTATGTATTCTCCATATAGTGATGATCTTTTTATAGTGGTCATTTATCTTGGTCCCAAGAGTGGTCATCTTAAGCAGGTTCCACTGTAGTTTCATTTACTTATCCTGCTTAGTCAGTCTGTTTCAGTTTTGTAAATATAATCTAGTCTATTGTATTTTTATGCTATATTTTTATACACAGATTATTACAAATAATGCAATCAAGTCCCATAGCTTAGGAATGAGTAAAGGTAGGAGGGAATTGGATGTAAGGTATTATGGCTGAACAAGTTGCATGTCTAAGAGTTGGTGTGTTGGAAGTACACATGTCTAAGAATTGGTGTGTTGGAGACTCCAAGTCCACTTGTCCAATTCCACTGATATATGGGGTCAAAAATGATGCCATTTGAAAATATTTGAAAATCTAAGCAACTTTTACTCTAGGGAAATTTTTAATGTGTTGTGCAGTTGTCAAGGTAAAGTAAACTTAATATATGGATGTCAGAAAAGTCAGGTAGGCAGGCAAGCATGTAAACAGGTACAACTGCCATTAGCCTATGTATTAACAGATTTGTACTATGACATATATGTTATCAAATTACTCCCAAAGAATTGTGGTGTGTTTAAGCAGACATCCTAAGCCACATTACAAGTTGTTTTCAGGAGGGTGGACAATACTTTGAACAGCTATCACGTTAGATGAACTAATCATACTAGTTTTTTACAAGTATTTAATAAAACTATTTTCAGTCATTTGCTGGAGTTTTTTTATTATGTTCTTGCAAATTGTGACAGGATTTATTATTCTTGTTGCAAAGGATTCAGATATTAATAATGGTAAGCTCACAAGCAGATACATATTATTGTCATACACCATAATGGTTGATTCTAATCATGAATGTATTGTGATTAGTTGTCAGCTTTAACAGCATAGAGTTAGTTGTAAAAATGTATGTTAACAATGGTGCAAAATATCAAAAATACCCCAGAATAAACAACTAAATTTTTACATACTTTCTGACAGCAACATTTTTGACCCTACATACTATTGGATTTTGATGAGACACACCTGCAGGAGTTCATAAACAGGAGGTCCTTTTACATTCACTCACCAACATTTGAAAATGTACTGTATAACCATGTGTACCTAGGAAGATCATAGTAAGGCCAAACAATCTTTTAGTCATTCTCTAGTTATGAGAATAGTTTACTTCATTTATAATCCACACAGGATTATAAATGATTATTAATTTTACAAAAAGGATTATTATTTTACAAAAAAGTAATTTGTCTTATTTTAATTGGAGATGTATTGATTTATTATATTTGCCAACTAAACTAAAAACTAGTTTAGTTTTATTCATTTCATTGCTTGCTAATAAAACAGCTTTTATGTGTATTTGTTTTCTTATTCTATATTTTTAAACTTTTATAAGATTTATATTTAAATGAATGTGTTTGACTAAATACCTTCTTTCACTGTTCTCTTAATTACTCAATATTTTCTATCATTATTTTAATCAAAGTGTTGTTTCTGTGTTTTCTCCATATTAACTTCTATTACTTTATTTTTAAGCTTTTTTTTTGAAGAAAAGGTATGCTTTATGCTAGTCTTCTAGTCACTTTTATTAGAGCATGGCAAAACTATTCTTTATTGACTTGCAAAAGAGTGACAACAGGAAGAATAAAACTAGTTTAATCTATAATAATGATAGTAATTTATTCTGGGAATCAATAGAAATTGTTTGAACTCTTCAAGTGCTTTCTTTATATAGTCCTATTGTCTGTTTTGATGGTTTTTTTTATTGCTATTTTAATAATTTAGCACCAATTGTAGTGTTCTGGTTGGTCTGTTTCTATTTGCATTTAGCTTATACTATTTTTATTCTGTTGCTTATTATATAAAACTTGGAGATCTTTTATATGTAAATAATATGAAGTTGCCAGAACATTGTATAATCAGTACTTTACAAAAAATTCACACTAATCAACATTGTTGATTTTGATTTAACATTGTTTTATGTGACTGTTTAGTAAACTAATGTTTGTAAATGTTGTACAACTGTTAAAAATGCAAACATTTTTATATTTAATTTTAATAAAACTTTGAAATTAAAAAGAAATTCTTTACATAATGATATCATAGCCAATTTTATCAACTTTTTAAAATTTTATATAGGGTGACTGGACCAGTGAATAACCATTTAAGGTGAAGATCTATAATTCAGGATTATTTTGTATGGCTACTATTTTTCCAAATTAATAACATGTAACTTATATGTTTGCTTTAAAGTACAGGATCTTTTAAAAAGAATGCTACCATTTTAAATTATTGTAATTATGTTAATTATTAGCCAGGAATCATGCATTGTACCCCAACCAATAGAGTAACTGTTTGCTTATCATCTATCGTCTGCATTCAAGCATATTTTTTTGTTTATGGCCTCTAGGAAACATTGTAAACACAAACTGTGACTCTGCAATAGAGAACACATTTTGTATTCTGTAGTTTGCAAACGAGAGAGGTTGGCGGGATTTTGGATAGACAAAACGTATATGTTTGTGTTTGCCGGTTCTTTGAAATTTTTGGTGGAAGTTTTAGTGTATGTTTCTGTGCTATTTATCGTTGGATCCAGAAGTCACCCCAAGTAATTCGATGGGCAATTTATTGATTGGGAGGGAGTAATTGGGGCTTTAACTTTCGGATATTAGGTTTAGTCTAGTGGGTTAAATTCTCGGGGGTAGCACTACGGAGTTTTATGTAAGGTGGTGTAATGTACTAGTTTTGTAAGTGGGGTGGGGGTAGGTTGATTATTAGCTGAGTTACAGATGTTTTAATTTCGCCCTATCTCTTAATATGGGATTTTCAAATTTTCGAAATTTCCGTTACAAACGAATTTTCAACAGTTATTAATGGTTCTAACCATCATCACAATGGTTTTAATGGTGGTTTAAACTTTTTCCATTGCACTTGGTCTCGGTTTATTGATTGTTTTAATTTTTCCATTGTTGCAACTGACTTTCTGGGTTTTATTGTCATAACAAACTTTTATTTTTTTTATTGCTATCAGCTTTTTTAATGCTTTTTCTAAATTTTAACATGGTTTCTGTTTACTTTAACATGTATATTTACCTATAGTATAGATTACGGTCTCACTGAAAGATATAGCATGAAGATAAGAGGAGGAGAGGGGTTTAGAAATGAGAATGAAGGAGTGGGGAAGGGAAGAGGAATAAAGGAAAGGAGAGTGGATAGAGAGGGAATGGAAGTATGAGAGTCATATGTATATTTAGTGACTGTTCGGGTTTATTTTGGCTAACTTGCTTTTGCGGTATTAGAGGATTACTGGTAAGATTAATGGTGTATCCTGGCTGGCCACTTACGGTGTTGGCCACAGTTTATATATTAGTGTAAGTTAGTTGATAAGTTTTGTGTATTTTGGGGTAGGTTTGTAGTTAAGTCTACAGATATATTGGGGTTACTATCTGGTTCAATTGATCCTGGAAGCAATAACAACATAGATGGTGGTTCAATGGTGGAGGTGTCTCTGGAACCACTTCAGGACCAGGCTCTGAAGGAAGCCTCTGTTCTATTAGAAAGGATTATGGAAATTGTCCAATGCACCAAATGTCCAAATGCCCCAAACACTAAAGATAGAGGCAAAATCCAGGATGCTGTCTCAAAACTTCATGGGTGCTTGCACCAACTCTTTGGGGTCCTGAGGGAACTTAAAATTCAAAGGATTGACTCTAGATCTACATTGATCGCACCAGCAATACAAAGCTATGCCAAGGCCATAAAGGCCCTGAGCAATTCCAGTGTTACCACAAGAAATATTACTAAAACCATCAAGGAGAAAATCAATCAGGAAGGGACAGGAGAGGAAGTTGCTTTACTACTGTACTTGCAAGAGGCGAGGGAGGGTATCTCCATGGACATGAAGGAGATCACTTGGATACTGAAAGAAAAAATGGAGCCAAACAAACTGGGTATAGGGGTCTGCTCTATTAGAGGGGTGAGTGGCAATGAGGTATGTATAAAGTTGCCTCATGCAAGGACGAGGACAAATTAAAGAGTGCCGTTGAGGAAATTCCAGAACTGGCAACCAAAGTCAGGAGAGGGAAGATGTCCAAAAGTCATACTGATCAATGTGCCAAATTACATTGAGGAGGAAACTATTACAAAAATACTTTACAAGCAAAACCAGATTTGGCCAGAAACAAGTTTAGGTGATTTTCAACAAAAGTGTAAACTCATCACAATCCTTAGAAAGGGTAATGTTAGAGATGGTTGTAGGCATGTGATATTGAGTGTGACTCTTATCAGGAAAATTCTGGTTTCGAATAAACATGTAGCTCTGGCCTGGAGCAACGTCAAGGTTGATGACTTTGTTCACATAGATGTTTTAAGTGCAGTGGCTACAACCATTTTGCACAGGTGTGTTGGAATCCACAGCAGTGTAGCCACTGCACGGGTGAACACTGCTACACTGAATGCAAAAACAAAGACAAGGGACCATCATGTGTGAATTGCCAAGAGGCTAATAAAATCTTGCGAGGTGGTAAGAGGAACAATACAAGTCACAACGCCTTTCAGGCAAGGTGCCCGGTTTTACTGAAAATAAAAACAGCTGTAATCATTCAAACAAATAGCAGTCCAAATACTGACCTCTACCACACGATAATCCTGCAGTCATCATCAGTTTAATCAACAATTGTACTTCAGCCATAACCTTACTATACTTCAAATCAACTTGCAAAAGTGCAAGGCTTCTACGTCACAGTTACTAAATGAAATCCAGCAGAAGAAAATTGATATTGTTACAATGCAAGAGCCATGTACCACTCGAGATAAACCAGCACTTCTGGAGAATTATAAAGTCATTTAACCCCAACATCCAGGTCAAACCTTAACTACTGTGGTCATAGCAAATTGCCACATTAACACCCAATTTATACCAAATTATAGCAACCATACCATTGAAATTGAGGTTGGGGACTTTCATTGTTACATTATCTCTATTTTCTCCCTTCCGAGAATATCCAGCCTCCCTTGGATAACCGTGCTGAGACAATTAGGCAAATTCCACAGACAAACATATTTATAGCTGGGGACTTTAATGCTAAGTCTCCCATCTGGTTTGCTTCCAGGGAGGACCTCAGAGGCCAGGCTATATGGGAGTTTTTGGAAGAACAGCGACTATACTCGTTGAACACCAGTGACCTCCCTACATACTTTCCGACAACTGGGAAAAGCTGGATTGATGTTTAACTCTCCAGCAGCTCCCTCTTAGGTGACATTGGCACTTGTTACACCATCAACCAGGTCACAGGGAGTGACCACCATAACATCAGAGCAGAAATTGCACATACTATCCAGCCTGCTAATATGACTGAGAAAAAGTGAACAAAGTGGAAACTATACAGACACATCATCCAAGAAACCTGGAAACCATGACCATTCATTGGACTGAAAATCAAGGAAGACTTAGACATACCAATAGAACTTAATGATGCCCTACATCAGGTCTACACAAGAGCAACCACTGTTAAAGACCATAATAGTGAAGTTCCATGGTGGAATCTTGAGTTACAAAAAATGAGATAGAATGAGGAAAAAGAAAAGGGCCCATTGGAAAACTTCAGATTCTACACGGAGGGAGGCCCTTCGCAAGGAGTATAGTAGAGAACAGAAAAAGTATAAGACACTCATCAATAACAGCAGAACCAATTCATTCATGGAAGGAGTTCTGCAAAATTAGTGGCAACCAAAATCCATGGAGTAAACCCTTTAAAGTGGTTTTCAATAAGTATAAGCATTCCCAGGTGCCAACCGCAGTAAGAAATAGGGGACGGAAACTTTACAAAGCCAATTACAGAGACTTAAGATTATCTATTGTCTGAGCTCTTTCCTACAGACCAGACAGAAACAGACAATCACTATCACATAACCATGAGGGGGAAGTGCCCACTATCTCTGAAGACAGAATTGGACACTAGCCTTCAGTCCTAGCAAAATAGCTATACTTTTCAAGGAAATTAAATGAGGGAAGGCCCCAGCCCGGATGGCATAACAGGCAACACAGCTAAGCATGCATTTACAGCTATACTATCATCTATGGTTGTTATCTACAATAAATGTCTAGAACTGCAATATTTACCAAAACATGGAAGCGTGCAGAGATAAAACTTATATCTAAAACACAGTCAGGGCAGCTTTCAACATTAAAAGATTACCATCCTATCTCGCTGTTGCCAATACTTGGCAAAATTCTGGATGCTCTACTTTCGGTAAGGCTGGAATTTGTAATGGAAAAATCAGGTTTTCTACATTACAACCAACATGGTTTCTGCAAACACAGGAGCACCATAACCACTCTACAACAGATGCTGGGTATCATTGACAATGCAAAAACCAATAACAAACACATGCTGGCTATGGCAATTGACTTTTGAGAGGCCTTTGACCATGCATGGTGACCATGCATGGCCTTTGACCATGCATTAATTTCTTCATGGCTGTGGAAGAAATTAAATGCCCAAGGAATCTATATGGGCTTTATAGAAGCTTCCTATCAGTAAGGAAAACCAGCATTACAACTGGAACCAGCAGCAGCATCATCATCAAAAACATAAACAGAAGGTGCCCACAAGGGTCAAGGTCAGGGCCAATCTTGTGACATTGTACAATGATATTTTCAAACTGCAAGACACCTCTTTGAGAGATACCACAATAGATATCCTTGGATTTGCAGACGACACACTAGTTCTTATGGCACATAAAAATCAAGAAGTTCTGCAGGTTCAAATGAATAGACTTCTCAGTAAGATAAACCAATGGCTGAAAAGAAAAAAACTACTTATAAATCCTGCAAAATGTGCCTGTATCACATTTCCATGACTTTACCCTCTGATTAATAGGCCTTCCATCAAACTTTCTGGCCAACATATAAAATACAGCACAATCGTTAAATACCTGGGAATAAACATTGATGAAATGTTAACCCGGAAGTTACATGTCGAACATGTCCACAGCAATGCCATCACCCTTGCACATTCCCTCAGGTGCATTTCTTAGAATGCATGGGGGATCAATTCTAACACTAGCCCGGACTATTTACCAGTGTGCTATCGAGTCAGCAGTTTCATACGGGGCAGAGGTCTGGTGAAAAGTGGCTACTAAGCAGAATATCAAGAGGAAACTTTTATCAATACAATGCATGAGCCTTATCCCTATTGTGAAGGCCTACCAGACAAGCCCTACAAATACTTTACAGGTAATTATAAACATACTGCCTCTTGACTTACACGTCTTAAAAATTCACTGGAAACATCAACTTCTCAGAAAACTAGCTGATGGTTTGCAGACTTCCAACCACCATCCGTTAACCTGTCCCGTGTTGTTCCTGAATACAGTCGACCCCCCTATAATTACGGTCTCTATAATTACAATTCCTATAAAACTGCGAAAAAATTGCGACGGTATCCGTAAAAACCCGTAAAAAAACTCCTATAATTACGTAAAACGTCATCGGGCAGCCAAACTACTTTTATCCGTAGCGCCACGCTACGGAGAGATTACTATCGTCTGTGCAGTATTATATATAAATTAGGTACTGTACATATAATTATATATTAATTATATATAAATTAGGTACTGTATATATAAATATATATTAACTTAATTTATTGTAACTTTATTATAATTATATATATTTTTTCCGCTGCGTGGCATTACACTACGGAGATTTTATGCTAACTATTGTCTGTACAGTATGTAAATTAGCTATCGTAAGTCTAATACAGTACTGTAATTTTATACATTTCTTGTGAAAGAAACATTTCTTATTCAACGGCGATAAAAATTATTTCTATTAATGATGTGTCCAAACTTCAGCGAATTTTTCGCAGAAAAATAACTTATCAGAAAACTTTCGTCATTGCTAATGCTTGTTTTCGTCGCGGAGCGTCTCTCTGCGACGAAAACAAGCATTAGCAATTGCGGTGCACACTCGGTAAGTAATCCTACAATTTTTTGTTTATAGCGTAGTTTATACGGATTATTTCCACAAAAAATATGTGTATTTTGGAAATGTTGAGTCGGATTAGTCTAGAATCGATTAATTTTATGGAAGAAAACCTTTCAAACAGCTGTAGTCCGTAAACTTGACACGTGTCGGGCTATGATTGGAAGGACTCGTAAGAAATCGGTTTCCTAAAAAATGGAATGTATCTATGATCTTATAGGGGGGTTGACTGTATTTTCGTGTTGACCTCATATGATCTGCCCGGTTGACCCTGAACATATCGGAATTTTTTTGATACTAGATGTTGCTGTGTCATAATTTTTATATTAAAATGAACTTTGGAAATATAATTTTTTTGTTTTTATATTTATTAATATATCTATTTTGTTTATGAAAAATAAAAAAAATTTTTAATGCCATGATTATTATTTAAAAAAAATTTTCGTTAGGCTTAACATCAACAAAAATTAAACATGGTGGCTACACACAATGGAGAAAAATTTCAACATGGGATAGGTTAATGAGTGACCTTATCAAGGACATTCAACAATATGGCCTTGACACAGCACAGAGGAGCAACATCGTACAACCAACAAAGCCATGCCCAGAAATTAAGGAGAGTTGGGAAGATTACAACAGTGGATATAAAATCTTCACCAATGGGTCAAAGTCAACAGAAGGTGTAGGATGTGCTGTGGTGGTGTTTAATAAGTGCGACAGGTCTATCTTCCAAGCTAATTACAAACTCAAAGAACATTGCTCATATAACCAGGTGGAGAGCCTGGCCATTCTCAGGGCTCTGCATTACATAAAAGACAACCCAAGACTACACAATAAGACAATCAATATATTCAGTGACAGCAAAACAACACTTGCTCAGTTCAAATGGTCACAAACAAGACTGTATATTGTTCAAGAATCCATCAATCTTCATGAAACACTCCAAAGAAAAGGAGCGACAAATTATTATTTTTAAATCAATAGTAGATATGTAGTTCATAACATTGAGCTCAATTGAATTGTGTCCGCTATCTTAAAGAACAATGTTCTGCAGCATGGAAGTTTGTTCAGTGCCCACTACAGAACGTAGGCCCATTGTATGGATGAGCACAAGCATGAGATTCTTTGCTGTGGGTGTTCACTGCATCCATATCTTGTGTTAGCCTCTTCTTATGTAATTAGTACAGAAGTACACAAAATATTTTAAGATAAAATCAAAAATTATTCTATATAAATTTACCAAAAAGTTAATTTAACATACTTTAAATTAAGATCAGAATTTTTTAATATTTTCAATCATTTCTATTTTACTTCAATCTCTTTCTATCTTACATTTCTTTGAGAAATTATCTTTTATTTACTAATGCCACAGTTGATTAAACAATTTGGCATAAATTAAAATATTCTATTATTTCAGATCATCTTATACAACTTTATTTATTATTTTTATGCATTAATTTTAAGACTATTTTATTATTTTAATTTTTGTTTTTTGCTTTTTTTAATATAGTTATTATGTTTCTGGGATATGCCGAGAAGGAACACGTTGTAAATTCTCACATGACCGAGAAAATGCTACTTTAGATCCAGTCTGTCGTTACTACCTTCAAGGTCGATGTACATATGGTGATCACTGCAGGTATATAACTTTTAAATTTTGAAAAGAATATTATTTGTAGGTGGTATGTTCAAAAAGTTTTACAGAAAAGATTTTTATCACTACTTTTATTGATTCTGTACACATTCAGACAACATTACCCTCCTTCAGCATATTTATCTTCAAATATTATCTTGCATGTATTCATCTTCTACAGTAACACATTTCACCCACCGATTGTACAGTTTTTGAAAACATTTTGGAACTCCTCATTTGTGACTGTGTGAATTACACTTTTTGCAGTGGCAGTCACTTCATCTGTGTTGACAAATTTTCAGCCTTTCTTGTGTGTTTTCATATGGGGAAAGAGGTGAACCTTCTAAACTGCTGATAACATTTATAGAGTTTGTTTGAGATGTTTTCTTCCAAAGGACACACAATTTGATGTTTATTTTTTATTCAGGACTGGATAGTGTTACGTTAAATCATACTTCAAAATCTCATTATCACCATGTCACAAAATGCCTACATAGTGAACTGCATAGTGAAATTGTGAACTGATTGTGCTGCGACTCAGTACGAAGTTGCCATGTATTTAAAAAAAAAAACTGAGTTATTCTCATTTTATCTACACTCATTACAGATATTTTCTGCAAACTTTTTGAATGTACCACGTATAATAATACTCTATTAATTTGAGGTGTACAGGAAGAAAAATAATTGTAAATTTTAAATTATATTTGCCAAAATTATTAATATTTATCACAATAACACAAAAAGTTTTGAGCTCTTCGAAGTGCTTTATGATAGATTCTTTGTCTATTATGCTGATGCTTATATTGCTATTTATTTTTCTATTATACAAATGCAAATTTCAATTCTACAAACTAATATTTTGTAAAATACAGCTGCCCCTTGATAGTCCGACGTTTTGTAATCCGACATGCTCAGTAGTCCGACACACCTCCCATCAATGTACCTGTTCCCGTTATGTGTCTGCTTTGCACAGAAGCATGTCATGACATGAATCTCCTCACCCAATTCTTACACGATGACACACATTTCATGTGTTTTCTGCAAGCAGTTCTGTTCGAACAGTTGGAGTAGGGAATATTGTAGGCTACTGCTAGCAAAACAATGCCAAATAAGTAATCACTTTCGGTAATCCGGACACTTTTGGTAATCCGACACCCCTTTGGTCCCATACCTTTCGGATTATCGAGGGACAGTTGTACATATATTTTGATGTAAAGACATCTTCAATACTGTAGAAAACTTCAATACTAGAGTTGTAAATTTGATGGATTTACAACTTATTTAACATGCTTTAAAACATAAGAAAATACAGAGAATCATTATCTTTATTGTTTCTACATCATTGGATATAATTTTTTTTATGTTTATATCAAAAAAACTTACTTATGTGAACTTGTTATATTTGTAACTGTGATTTATAACACATTCTTGTGTAAAGCTGTTAACAAATCACTTATTTTATTAAAATATTTTCAAAACTACAGTTCTGTATTTAGTATATACTTTTTCAAGTAGTGAATGCTGGTGTATAGTTTAACTGTAGCATGAAGCTACAGGACAAGATGTCCAGAAAGTTACTGTGCAGTGAGAAATTTGTAGTGGCATTAATGTTATACATGTGACATTAAATATGAGACTTGTGGTCTTTATGAGACTATGTGGTCTTTGAATCTAATGTACGTTCTCTCTATATGCTGAGTCAATTCTTTTGATTGTTACTATTGTTTTATTTCAGTCTCTTCCCAGCTGTCATTATTGTCATTTGGAGGTGTTTAGTGTTATGTTTTATTTGACTTCGAATCCACAGGATTTTACAGTTACTAGGAATTTACAATGTCAAGTAAATGACATTGTACTATAACCACCATGGGCAAGTGCGGCTCTTTTTGAGTTACATGTGGCTCTTGCTGAAAGTGTTAATTTCTGCTTTTTATTATTATTTTTACAATTTTATTTCCACAATTTTGTGAAAATATTTTTTATTAAAAAAATTCAATATTTGTTTTATATAATATTTATATTATATAATAAAATTGCAGTACAGAACTGCATTACAGAATAAAAAAGCAAAGAACTGCAGCTCCCATGCATTTTGCAAAACCTACATTTCGGCTCCCACTGACCTCTTGCTTGCCCACCCCTGTACTATAACAATGGCAAATAAAGAGGAAATAATTAATTTGTTGATATAAGAGGCAACTAGAGAAGTCAGTTATCAAAAATAGTTGTTGTTATTTCAAAAGTAGGTTATAGTAGTGTTTTTGTGAACAATATTTTTTATTTATGCAATTATTTAAATTTTTTGTAATCTGTTTTGTCATAAATTAATTTATGTAAATTTGTTTAATTTTTTATGCTCTGAGGACATTAAGAATATTCCCTTGCCATTCATATTGTGGGTTTGGATAAATTCACAATGAGAGCACTGGATATTGAGAAATTGAGCCTGACAAGTCAATTCTGTCTTTGAAAAATTCCAGAGGTTTCTAATTCAAACTCAAACTTGAGTCTCCCAGAGTAATAGGCCAATGTCTTTACCATCATTGCCATTCAGCTGTCAAACCATAAGTCAATTTAGATAATTCAAAGTTCTGTTTGTTATGTCTTGATGTATGGGTGAATGTGGTACACACTGAATAATGAAAAACTTTCATAATTTAGCAACAACCTTTTTTGTTGAAGGGTCAGAACACAATTGATCTCAAATGTGGGTGACCTTGCAGAGTGAGAGAGGGGAACACAACTATGCTAATGGAATTGTAATTAGGGAGGGGTGAGCACCTGTGTTAATGGTTAGTGGAGAGGAAGAAACACTCTCCTCTCATTTACAATTTCTTTGGTAGAACTAAAGAGCAATAAAGAATACCTATCAATTTGGTAGTTGTGATTATATATCTTTATACTGCATGAGATCAGTCTTACAATAGTGTTGCGGTTGAATTTGTTATATTTAGTTAGTTCTTCTTGAGATTGCTACGAATTTTACATAGTTTTTAAATTTTATTTGTTTGTTTACATTGAGCCAAATTTAGGAAGTATTTTATTATGCAGTAAAAATACATTAAAATTATTGTACATTGAATAATTTTTTAAATTCAGTAATTCGCATTTGCAGGGTGTATATCAATTCTGTCAGTTATTCAATAATTCAAAAAAGTAGAATTTTAATTTTATTTATTCTGATTGATTTTCTACATTTATAGATTTAATTAAAGACATTAATTAAAAAGTTTAATTAGATATAATTAAAATATATACTTTATATTAGCATGATCTGTTTAATTTTTACCATTACTTTTGTTTTTATGTGAATGTTGTTAATTGATTTTATATACTAATTTTAATGAAATATAATACTGAATGACTTCATAAAGAATAAGTTTTAAAGTGATGAAAGAAATGCATATTTGTTTATTTATACATAAGAAAATGCCTTAGAATTTTAAGTATGAGGGTTGATAAAAAAAAAGAAAGAAAAAAGTGCTATAATAGCTATAAATCAAATACATGATAGAGCAGTTAGGTAAATTTTTACCTAAAAGTTAATTAGATGGAATGGAATGGGACACCCTTCATCAGCAACGAAAAAAGTTCAAAGTGACACTGTCTTTTGAGAAAGTCTGGTTACTATTTTCTGGGATTCTTTGGATATTATCCGCATGACTTCTTGGAATCAGGACACACAATCACTGCTGATTAATATTGTGACACCCTTAGAAAATTGCATGAAGCCATCCAGCTAAAATGCCCAGGTTTGTCGAGTGAATGAATTAATCTCCTGCATGATAATGTTATAGCTCACACTGCTCTTCACATACAGAAATTGCTTTAAAAATTCAAGTGGTCACTGTGGAGACATTTACAGTACAGATCTGGCTTCCAGTGATTTTCCTGTTTCTTCTCCTCAAAGAACATTTATCTTGTACCTGATTCCATTGTGATAATGATGTGAAAGCAGCTACAAAAATATTGCTGCAACAGCAAAGACATGATATTTTTTCAACTGGGAATGGAAATCTGGTCATATGTTCAGAAATATCTGAATTGACAGGTGATTAAATCAAAGGAATAGTTTATATACATGTAAATAACATCTTATATTCATTTGTTATCTGAAACATGTTTTTTTATAATCGAGTATGTAATCTTTTTTTTACTAACCCTCATAATTACTTTCTCTGTTTTACAATAAAACAAGACAATAACCACAAAAAGCAAAACATAAGGTTTTTGTTTAACATTAATTTAAAATGAGAAAAACCAGATGAAGTCAGTCTTTCTTAAAGAAACAATGACTTTGTTAATGGAATGAGGATATACTAAATGGAAGTATTGCATATATAAACATGAGGCATTGCATGTGGATTAAGTAGAATTTAAATAAAGACACTATCTGGAGGTGGAAGCACATTAAATATACTTAAAGTACAATTAGAAATTTTTAACTCTTGTGAAAATCTAATTAGAATTTTGTAACTTTAGGAAATTTGGTATAGGACAGGCTAGATCATTTATTTATTAAAGATAAAATTTATTTAGAGTTTTTAATATTTTTTTACAGTAGAAGAGATGCGGTAGAGTAAACAGGAAGGCAATAGTTGACTAAAGATGAAAAGTTTACAAAAAAAATGTACAAAGAATGTTTAGAAGAGAGAGTTTTATAGTGCTGTTACATAAAGCCAGTTCTTTGACTACTTTAGCAATTTGTAAATTAGAAGTGAGTTTGAGACATGAATAAAAAAATTAAAGATAATAGAAAGTTACTTAATAATTGTTGTTGTTATTATTGATGGTTACTAGATGCATGAACTATGAAATAAGTTCTTTATCTATAAAATTAATATTTTGGAATTTTGGAGGCATTTTATATTTTATTTATGTTAGTATTCACAGTGTACTGTACATTGTAGAAATCTTTAGTAACAAAATAAAAATAATTTTACAATGTGTCTGATACTAGCATACATGAACAGAACTGGGGCACATGCTAGGTTTTAGTTGAACTGCAGTCTTTGGTGGTTGCATACAGCCAACATATTTATGTTTCGAGTTCTATGTCTATCAGATATCTGCAGTTTCTCACATGGTCAGAAGTCTTATTGGTGGTTTGGTATTGCTGGCATCTCCAGTGCTGGAGTTGTACTTTTTCCTCTGTTCTTGGTGATTTTTTCTTGTGGATATAGGAGTACCTTTACTCTATCATTCATAGGGCTTGCCTCATTTGCTTAGTTGTTCTTAAGCTTGACTATCTCATTTGAAATTCTCAGTAAGTCTTGTCTATTTTGTTTGAGCATCACTCTGTTGTCTGTTATTGTCTTATACACAGATCCAGACTTGGACAATGTAATTTTATTTTGTTTTCTTGTTTCATGTCATTATGCAATCCTGATTAAGCTGATATTCATCATAAAGAACATGCAAATTAAACTTAAAAAGTGAAAAGATGAGAATAAACTGTATATTATCAGCTTGCATATCATCACCATTTGCATAAATATCATTAGCATATATATATTTTACCACCTAGTGTACTGGTGGTTATGGAGTATGTTGGTACTCAGCTGGCTTAAAGCCTGCAACTTCGTAAGAAAAAAAATGTGTGCAGCCCACTAGAAGCCTATCAGGTTTTCTTGTGCTCTCTTTTCCAGAAAAGGTTGGTCATCACTGATTTTATATTACCTTTATTGTGAGGTTATCATTATTTTTACTATTACTGATGTTGAGTGACACTTAAATCTTTGACACACCTCAGATGACATGTGATTTTGGATAGAGATTGACTATGCTCAGCTGCTGCTGAAAAAGAGGTTCATTTTTAAATGCATTCATTTAACTTGCTTAATCTTGTCCTTAAATTTTGCAACTCGAATTTCATTCACTTCTAATTGAGATAGAGGGCAATCTAAGTCTGATGACTATGCATTTTATGATGATTTAAAGAGTGGCCCATTTTGAAACCTTATAAACATAATCGAATCTAGAATTTAATCGTGTGTGTGTGTAAATTCACTGTAATGATTTATATGGTGGAGGAGGTCATCCCACTATCTTCCACTCTGTCTTGAAAACATGATCAATAAAAGCATTTTTAAAATTTTGTAAAATATATTAAAATTATTTCAGTTTGTATTTACATGCTGCAGCAACTATGTTTCCATCTCTCAGACAGTGAGACAATTGAACATTGGGTACCTTAAAATTATCACACAGTTGGAGTCAGATGTCTGAAGGCATTTTGATGATCATCAAATATTCATTTTGGATAGGTCTCTTCTCTCTAGTTTTTTGGCTCATATCAGTTAACTCATTTGTCAGAACTCTCTATTTGAACAACTTGTCTATTCATTTTTTTCATTGGTGCATTCAGTTAGCTAGACTGCAATCAGGTTCCATTCAGTCCCAAATGAAATTGATAACTCTTGGTATTCAGATGGTAAATTAATCTCTATACTAGAATATACCAGTAGATTTCCACTTCTACAAACTGATTAGTTCTTGGAAAAGTCATTATTAAAAATGCGTTTTAGTAAACTGAACTCTAATTTTCCATACTTAAGATCTTTAGTGTCATAAACTGAGATTTATTTCTGGAAATGTAGTTGAACTTACAAAATTACTGCATCAAAATAGTTAATCAGAAAATTGCACTTAAATGTCGCGTTATATAAAAATTATTATACAAAATTTAAATCTGTGTTGTAAAGTGGACAGTTGTAAAGGTTCGTTGTACGAGTGACATAAAATAGATATTTTTGCTATCTCAATATTATTACAAGGTTATTGTAGTAAATCATAATCAACTCAAAAATTGATAATGTAAGGCAGTGGTTCCCAATTAGTTTTTCCTACGTACCATTTCAATAAAGAGCTAAAACTCGCGTACCCCTTATAGCAGAAATCCATACTAATATTATAAATTCGAAGGCAATTCTGGCTGTCTGTTACCTTTTCACGTCTAAACTGCTAAACAGGTTTTAATAAAATTTGGCACAGATAGCTTACATGTTGGAGATGGACATAGGCTACATTTTACTGTGAGAAAATATCTTACTTCCATAAGAAAATTCGATATAATGCGGCTGAAGCTGTGGGTAGACAGCTAGTATTAAATAGAATAAGTTTTTTTTTTACATTTATTACCTTTAAAATACAATTCTAATAATAATGAAAATAACATAAGGTTATTTAATTTTAATGCGACAAATATGCACGATTTTCTTTGTCCGACTTTGTAAAATATGGTTGCTTTTTGGCCAGCTTCAGTTTCGAGTCATCTTCGAGTCGAAGTCGATGACGATGTTTAGTTTTCATGTTTGTCTCGGCCGAAAATCCGTTCTCGCAGAGGTATGTTGTGCAAAATGGTAGTAAATATTTTATTGCCACTTCGCTGACA
>NW_019385432.1:214302-234790 GCF_000671375.1 Centruroides sculpturatus
GGTGCTTGATGTAGCCAGAACACGAATGAGAATTTCTGGATCATTTGAAATTTCATTTATCCAAAACATCCCCTGGTCCTATGAAGTTTGGATAATTGAGTTTCTCCTGTATTCACAAAAATGGTATACAGTACTATATTCATGTGAATAATCCAGTGTGTGCAGTTTATTTGAAACAAATTTGGCAACATAATTCACAATGGATGTTTCCACTTACTAAACATTTTCCTTACTTTGCTGATGTTAAATTTCAATAAATAACCTCTCACATAAATACTGGAATGCAAACAATTAACTCTTGTAAACCTTAAAAGTCCAGTATTGACACCTTTAATAGAAAACAAACGTTTTTGACTGTACTTCGGTCTTCTTCAGGTTTGTAAAACCAGTAGGAATCAAACTTGTGAATGCGAAGAACAAAATTTCAATACCGGACTTTTAAGGTTTACGAGAATTAAATGTTAAATTTCACTTATCAACAACCAGATGACTTTGCTTAATATAATAATCATCTACAGTCAATAGTTATGAGCAATATTAGTGAATGTTTTTGCATAAATGATTTCACAAAAATGTGGATAAATAAAGTAAGTTAAATATACAATAAAGACTGATAGTATATACTCTTTATACCTGTATTACCTCTTAGTTTAAGTTGTTGGTCTATTAGCAATTTTTTGCCTTTGATTCAAATTAAATAACAAAGAAGTCTTACTTTCATTTAATTAATAAGTTAATTCATTCTAAAATACAGTAGTACAAATTGCAGATAGTTTATGTTTATCGGATAAAGAAATAATTGATTTTTCCCCCTTTAATCTTTTAATGCCATATGGACTTTATGTAATATGTAATAAATTAATCTTGTCTCATTTCAAACATGTTAATTATTTAATAAAAAAATAGATTTCTTGTCTCTTTGTCATCTCTGACATTACCCATATTTTTGGGCTGATATAACTGCTTTTTGTGTTGTTGGTAATTCTTAAAATGGTTACTATTGTTTCACGTCACTTTCAGGTCTTCTACATTGTATAAATAATAATTGAAACACATTTTTGTGTGCATGTATGTACAAGAACATCATATTACAAAAATAAAAATACCATTAAATTTTAATAAACAGTCATAGATAATTGTTGAGAACATAAATGAAATGATTTTTTGAAACAATACAAACATAGACACACCTCTGATGGCAAATACTTGAAACTTACATGGATAAATGGAAAAAATTGTAGTAAACTTGTGATGAATGAAAATTGTTAAAAATTATTTTAGCAGTTTGAAAACTTGGATGTGGTCAACTACAAAGACAGTTAACATATTAATGTATTACTAATTTATTTACATCAAATGTTCTTAATAATAGCATTTATAAAGGAAAAAAAAAAATGAAAATTTAAACCATTGAAATATCAACTGTGCAGTCCATTACTATGAATAATTCATGGTTATCCTTTATTGATTTGTTTTAATTTTTGCCATTTATTCTTGTCTACTGTGAATTTGATGACAAGAATAATTGGCAAAGATTAGTTAGAAAGAATGTTAGCATTACAAAATTTTATTACACCATATGATAAGATACAACAATTTATGATAATTTATGGAAAAATCTTTCTTAAGTTTACATACTTTAAAAGTGCTGAATATGTGTACTGTGGGTTCCCAACACATGATACACCCAGCATTCTAATTTTGCCCATATCTAATGGAATGTCTTGAATGGGTAAATGAGGCCAGAATGATACTGTCACAGCTTGTCCAGATTTACTGGAAAAGAAAGATCATATCCAAAATTCTTTGTTGTAGATCCAAAGATAAAAGATGTTGAGTCTGGTGAGTGTGGTAGCCATCACATCTGCACCAGAACTTGTCCTGCTGTTCTTTCCATCCACCACTGGAAGAGTTTGGTGTTGATAAGTTTTGACTTCTCAGCAGCAATGTAGTGCAGTCTCACATTTTGGTGAATGAAGTCTTCAGAATTGCCTTGAGCTCAGTTTATTAACCACTGTACCAACATATCGGGGCAATTCATTCCATTGTCTGTTTTGCAAAGAAAACTGGCATCACACTTGTGTAACAGAGACACTGCAGAAAACATACTGAAAGTATGTTTTCAACAAATCCAAAACAACTTCTAAAGCTTTGTATGGAATTCTTGTCTTCCACACCTTGATGTTAAGCTGATTCACCTTCCCCGAACGGTGAAACTTAGCCTTGTCACTAAAGTAAACAAGAACAAAGCTGTACAGCATGCTACTTTGCAGTTTTCATTTTGCATATATAATTACCTCATTCAACTTATCCCTTTAATTATTTATGAGAAATCAATTTTCACATATTACAAATTTACAGATGTAATATGAGTACCACAGAGATATATTTTGTATTTGTGCTGCTGGCAGCAAGTGTGGGTTGCTTTTTGATCACAAAGCAGACCAAAATGATTTCAAACTTTTTCAGAGAAATGAAAGTTCATATGTACGAAGATATACAGATACAAGGCCTTTGCTAATACAGTACAGTAGAGTCCTTCAAACTCAACATAATGCAGGCTAAGATTTGCAAATAGTATGCTAAACATAAAGCAGGCTTTGATTTTAACTTTCTATGTTATTGTCTATTGTATGAGTTAGCAAAAACAACAAGTTTTATAGTGATGATGATAGTCCGAATAGAAAAGTTTTTGTAAAGATATATGTGAAAATTTGTATATGTATTAACTGCTTACCAATAGAGACTATTTCTATTTGTAGTTAAATTTTAATTTAAAAATATTGGCTATTCAGTGGTTACTTTTCAAGTTAGTTACTTTGGCCTTATGACATTTTGCAGTGGTACTTTGGAAAAAAGATTATATTCTTTCTTAACATGTGGAATTGATACTGTTATCAGTGAGGAATGATAATTTATTTGATCCTGGTGTTAAGTTACAGAGGTAAAAATTAGGTTACGTGTATTTATTTTTTTTGGACGACACAATGAGTTTTACTGAATGTTGAGTTACCAGGACTCTACTGAGTTAGTCTTTGTTGGAATTAATCTGGGCGGAATTCAGTACTTTTAAGGATCAAAGTCTTTCAAGATTTGAATGCATTTCTAAGAATTTAAGTTCTTGAGAACACACAATGAATGTAATTTGTTGAAAATGAGGAATGTAAGGTATAACATTTACTGCCAATTTGCTTTGTACGGAGTAATTAGTAACTAACTAGTTCCAATTATTTGAGAACAAGTTGGTTAAGATTATTAGTAATTACAGATGATTAATGAAGTAGTGATTAACTAGTGTATTAACATTTTCCAAGAAGTCAGATTATGGAATAATTTGGTCTCTGTATCATTGTAATACAATTAGTATTTCTGATGTCAGAGTAAAATACTGGGATTTTGGTCTCAAATTGGCTCATTTGAGACAATATTTGAATACAAGTTTGCCATTGCACAAACTTGTATTCAAATATCTAGTGCAAGTTCTCAAGAATGATGAAAACTTAGTAAAATGGAATATTCCTCAATCTTTGCATTTGAATACTTGCATCTTTAGTTAGTATCATTGTGGATTGATTTGGATTAAATTTCAAATAAATTTTATAAAGTTTGATTCTGGTTTACACAGGTTTTACTATATTAACAGAAACATTTTATTTAGTTGTTGAATATCATGGCAAAAAAATAATAATACAATGTCAATATTGTGGGCTACTAATAGATAAAATAATGTACTTTTCATGAAATACAATCAATTAGAATTGATGTGAAACAAGGCTGAATGACTAGTATTTGGTTAACCACACAAATATGCATCTTATTTGACAAGTTTTCCCTTATGACTTGACTGAAATGGATGATTGACTCAGTTTGTAGTGTTTCTGGGCATTGATCTTTAACAACTAGGTTTATTTATGACATATATTAGTACTTACTAACTTTTCTTAGAGACATGGAACACCATTCATATTCTTTTTGTTTCACAGAGCATTAAATTTTGTTTTAAATGTATAAATTTTATAAGTGTTTTTTGTTGCCACTAGAGGATAATTTGTAACATTTTGCATGCCAAGGCAGGGAGGTAGACTCTTCCTCAAGATTTGTTATTTTCTGTTGGTGTATGAAGAAACAAAAGGAAGAAGGACACTTGTAGGATTTGTCCATAGGAAATTTTGTAATTTTTTCAAATTTATTGAATAAAATAGTAAATGTAGAATTGTCTACAAGTAAAGTAATATGTTGTTGTATGTTGGAGTAAATTTTCAATAAAAACCTTGAAATTTTTTTTTGGTGGAATGCTCCAGGCAGTTTGTGAAACACTTGCATTCTGTGGAACAAGAGTTGAGAACCTCGCACACACACACACACAATTATATATATGTAAGATATCAGGGCTGCGGAGTCGGAGTTTTGGTGTTTTAGTCGGAGTCGGATGGTAAGGAAAAGTCAGAGTTGGAGTCGGTAGATTTTTACGCGACTCCACAGCCCTGTAAGATATAAAGCAATTATACTAGAACCATTCTTTGTGTATATTTTACCTATCAACTTTATTAATAAACAACTGTCTTGCCAAATAATAGATATTGTATAGAATTAGAATTACTGTACACTGATAACATTGTTTGATATCAGGAATAAAGGAGCAACAACACTAACATAACAACACATTTATCAATTAATCACTCCATAGGTACACACGCAAAAGACAAAAAAAAAAACACTTGAACCAAACTTTATAACTTTTTATATGGACAGGATTGTCTTCTCTAATAGCATATTGTAGTAAACTAGTTTTCTTTAATGTTTATTGAAATTGTAATTTAATATTCGTAATGTTATTAGTTACAGTATTGTTTTATCGTAGTGATGTTTAATATCAAATTTATTTTATTACAATAAGTGATGACACTCATTGTAATATAATAATGTAATGAAAATAATGATGATTTACAATGAGAAGGTGAAGTCTACCAAGAACTGGGGGATCTTAGAACTCTGGATAGATCTCCAATGATTGTAAAATTTTACATGTAGTTTAGCTTTATATTGTTGTTATAAATGTAATTAGTTTATTTTAAAATAATTTTGATGAGGAAATATTAAAATTATTTAAATAATGTTTTTATAATTGAATGCATTAAACATATATTGTTTAATATTGCAGGTATGATCATATAAGACCCCCGAGAGGTAACAACAACAGAGTATTGCAGTCACCTACAGTTAGAACCGCAAATAGCGGCATCATTACAAATACATCCAGGATGGCTTCTCCTAGTTCAGAAACTTCATCATGGAATTCTCATCAGACAGCTTGGTCGACACCGGCCCTTCAGAATACTGATAAAACTGACCATTCCTCAGGATCTGGAATTAATACAAGTAAAAATATTTTTGATTGTATTGTGATTATAGGGGGATATGGCAATGTGATACATGGGAAATCTGCCAAAGGGGGCTCCTCCCAGCAAGACTTTTTATGGAAATCTAGTTCCTATTTAGATGTTAGACACATAAAAGAACATTAGAAAATGCCACTTTTCCAGTTATTGATGAGGCTTGAACCTGTGATAGGCTACTAGAATTTCGTGGTTTTATCCAGATGAAGATTGACCCATAATATTAATGATAAATTTTGCAAGTCTGGTTGAAATCAGATCTCCAAAGCAGTATATAACTACAGTTCTGGAAAAAAGTTTGAGACCACCTGGGTTTTCAAATTTCCCATCAAAATTAACTGAACTCATGTAAATATATTGTTGTTTAGGTATTAAAATAACTATAAATCAAATATGAAGTAAAAATTTATTTTCATCTATAAGAAATTCAAATATAACAAATTATTGCTTGCAATTTGTCTGGAAAAAGTTTGAGACCAGGATCAAAAATTCATATTTTACAATATTCTAAAATATTATACACATTGTAACCTAATTTGCACACGTCCATGTGCTTTCAACTTTCAGTGAAAATGGGATCTAGTAAAACATTAACAGATAAAAAAAACAGGCAAAATATGTCATTCAAAGACTGTGGAAATCTGAATGTGTTATTGCAGGCCTACTAGGAAGATCAGAGACAATAATTCACAATTACTTAAAGGACTCGGACAATTATGACAAAACTAAATGTTATGATAGGCCAAAAAAATTTTCTGCTGACAAGATATATTCTGCAAAAGTCTTTAAGTCATGCAAACATTAAAATGCAGTCACAGCGAAAAGGGACAATCTCCCATATGGAAAGGCAAGTTTGCAACGTGTTATATTGGCCATGGAGCTTTTAGTGATGAGAAGAAATTTAACCTAGATGGCCCTGATGGTTTGCAATACTTTTGGCATGATATATGTCACCAACCTCATCTCTAACACATTGTATACAAGGTGGAGGATCCATGATAATGTGCAGTGTGGACGGTTTCACTCATCAGTTAAATTCATCTATTGCTTTTATTTCATCTTGTTCAAAGGCATTATACTGTCAAGATTTGATGAGAAATTATCTTCTATTATTAAGTGATGAAGCAATGAATGAAAATTCTATTTTCTAACAAGAAAATGCTACCCCAACAGTGATATGATTGTGTCTGACAATAAATAATTTTAATGTTTTGTCACAGTTACTGCATAACTAGGATTTAAACTCAATAGAAAACCTTTGGAATGATTAAGTAAGAGTGATCTATGCAAATGGAAAAAAATTTAATCATGTGTTTGATCTTAAAAAAAGCAATTGTGACTGCTTGGGATGAAGTTGATCCTGAAAGGCTAACAACTCTTACTAACTCTATAACCAATTCATTGATTGATGTTATTCAGGTTTAATGGTAAACAAACTAAGTATTAAATATTGTCTTTTTTTCCACTATGTTTTGTATTTACTGTTCTTTCTTGATCATGGTCTCAAAGTTTTTTCCAGGCAAATTGCAAGCAAATACAAATTTTACAAATAATTTGTTGTATTTGTTGAATTTCTTAAATATAAAAATAAATTTTTATTTAATATTTGGTTTATGGTTATTTTAATATCTAAATGACAACATTTACAGATCAGTTAATTTTAATAGAAAGTTTGAAAAGCCAAACGTTTTCCAGAACTGTAGGTACAGTACAGTAATATTCATAGACGTCTCTGTTATCAATGTATCCTTTACATATCACATTTTACATTTGTCTCTTCCTTTCCTTGATATACTTACTATGTTTCATCTAATTCTAATTTATTATGTGGGAAAAATGGGATTGATACCAGAATGGCCTTTCTGGTATTTGAATATTTTGAACATGGAGTTTTTGCAGTTTCTTCATATAAACAAACACTTAGAAGGAAAGGCATGGTTGCCTACATTATCCCTATCAGATGGGAAATAACAAAAGACATGCATTGTTATGGAGTAACAATTCACATAAAAAGAAATGGAAAGTAGACAAAAGTCAAATGCAATCCCCAAAATAATTTTCTTGATAATTCTGTAAAAAGTGTGAATAATGTTTCATATATGCTTAAACTCTTGTTAGGTAAATAAGTCTTTCTGCAAGACTTGCATTAACCATTGAAGTGTGGAACTAGCATTTTCAGTTTATTTCAGCAGAAAATTAAGAATATTACTTTTGTTTATAGCAAAACATACTATAATAAAACTAAATTTATTGTATTTTTATTTAATAATAATTCAGTTGTTTTCTAAACATTTAATAACATATGAAATCTCTTGAATAATGCATCTAAATTAACTTTCTAACATTTTAATCTAAACTTTATATTTTAGCTAATATGACAGTGCTCAGGAAACAAGGACTTTCTTCTGACAGCGGGTTCGGCGAAGAAATGTCTCAAACAACCGCTGGACCCGGTTCACCGCAGTGGGCTCTCGCACCGGAATTTGTTCCTCGAGGTACCGTAATTCTGACTTTTCATAAAATATTGTGATGCTATTTAAGAACAAATTGCATTAAATGTTAATTATCAACAAATTTCAGCAGTATTTTCTTCCTCTGTGAAATCTTACGCCGAAACAGTAAAGCCAAAATCTCCAGAAAGCGGCAACAGCGAGTCGCCTCCATCTCACTCTGAACAACTTTTGTGTCCATTCGCCATGGGTGAAGTTTGTCCGTACGGTGATCAGTGTTCGTATTTGCATGGTGATATATGCGAACTATGTGGTAAACCCTGTCTCCATCCTTTAGATGAAGAGCAAAGAAAACAGCATAATGAGGTATAGAATTTTTTTATCAACAATTTTTTCTAACATATTCATATACAGTGATACCTCAGGATACAAACGCCCCATCATACGAAAGTTTCAGGATATGACATGGAATTCGAACATATTTTTGCTTCACGATACGAACAAAAACTCACCATACGATGTTACATTACTTCGCAGTGCCATTTTTTATTCACTTCTGTTCATCAGTCTCAGTCCGTGTGTTTGCTTCGTCATGGAAGGATCTCGCTCGATAAAGGAAATCTTGAGGTATTATCAGAAAGTGACTGATTTTATTGAAAAGAAACATCCCGAAAAGGTTCACACTGGCTGTATTGCTGCTCAGTGTAATGACATTTGCCTAAGTCATTTTAGAAACATTTCAAAAAGTAGGCAAAGCCAAAACTCTTTGGATAGATATTTTACCAAGCGACCTCTATCCAGTGAAAGTGCTAGTGGAATTGAAGGAAAGAAAGCAAAAAGCAGTGAATAAAAAATTTAAAAATAAATACAAAATAGAAAAGTTAAAAAATTAGTGTTAAGTTATTTTAAAGTTATTGTTACATTATGTTATGTAAGTTAAGTTTTAGTATCATTTCCCTTCTCCCTTTCCTCTGCCACCAGTTTACACCTCACCGTTGTCTATTCTCAAAAGTAAAGTGCAAATAAAACTACATTTTTTTTAATCAATTATTATTCTATTATGGTTATTTATACATTTAAAACTACAAAATGCATTTTTCAGTGTTTTCCTTACTAAAGTTATTTTTTTTCAATGTACTACTTAGCTTTAATTTGAGTGTGTTTTTCATGTTGGAATGGATTATTTGGTTTTACATGTAATCGTATGGGGAAAAATGATTCACCTTACGATATTTTCATGATACGATCTCAGTTTCGGAACGGATTAATTTCATATCCTGAGGTACTACTATACACAAAATGAAGTAGACGAGACAAAGCCAAAATTAAACTAATTAAATATAAATTAAAATAATTTTGTATTAAACTAATGTTTTGGTTTTTCTGAAACCTGTTCAAATAACAACCCTAATTTTAAACATTAATAGTTTGAGAGATTATATATGTATAAAAATATTTCTGGAAAAATTTAAGAGTTGGTTTATTTTCGCTACAGGAATGTACACAAGAAATAGAAAGGGACATGGAACTGTCGTTTGCTGTTCAACGTAGCCTTGGAAAGACGTGTGGTATTTGTATGGAAATAGTGGTAGAAAAAGAACCCCCTACAGAACGGAGGTTTGGAATCTTGGAGAAGTGTAATCACGTATTCTGTCTCACTTGTATTCGCCAGTGGAGGAAAATGAAGCAGTTCGAAAGCAAAAACATTAGGTATGATTGATTATTGATATAAATTATAAGAATTTCCAAATAAAAATTTTCTAATTATCAAATTTATAAGTTAGTTTAATTTTATCAGAGTGATTTATAGTCAATATAAACCACAATACAGTTTATTTGAATCAAGGTTTATATCCATTATAATTCATTTAATGAGAAAATTAGAATCTGTAAATTATTTTTCTTGTACTCAAGAAGCCGTATACTGGTGACTCTTGATATAACATACTAACAGAGGGAAATGGTGGTCTGAAATGCCAAGTGTTGTAGGTGCTGTAATAATTTTAATAGTTATGTTTTCAAATTCTAATTAAAACCTCAGATTTTCATAAAACTAATTTAATGAATAAGAATCTTATTAACCCGTCCTGCGTTGTTCCCGAAAATTTTCATGTTGACCTCATTGACCTGCGTGGGTGATCCTGAATATTTTCGTGTCTGCATCATTCATTGATTGATGTTATTCAGGTTTAATGGTAAACAAACTAAGTATTAAATATTGTCTTTTTTTCCACTATGTTTTGTATTTACTGTTCTTTCTTGATCATGGTCTCAAAGTTTTTTCCAGGCAAATTGCAAGCAAATACAAATTTTACAAATAATTTGTTGTATTTGTTGAATTTCTTAAATATAAAAATAAATTTTTATTTAATATTTGGTTTATGGTTATTTTAATATCTAAATGACAACATTTACAGATCAGTTAATTTTAATAGAAAGTTTGAAAAGCCAAACGTTTTCCAGAACTGTAGGTACAGTACAGTAATATTCATAGACGTCTCTGTTATCAATGTATCCTTTACATATCACATTTTACATTTGTCTCTTCCTTTCCTTGATATACTTACTATGTTTCATCTAATTCTAATTTATTATGTGGGAAAAATGGGATTGATACCAGAATGGCCTTTCTGGTATTTGAATATTTTGAACATGGAGTTTTTGCAGTTTCTTCATATAAACAAACACTTAGAAGGAAAGGCATGGTTGCCTACATTATCCCTATCAGATGGGAAATAACAAAAGACATGCATTGTTATGGAGTAACAATTCACATAAAAAGAAATGGAAAGTAGACAAAAGTCAAATGCAATCCCCAAAATAATTTTCTTGATAATTCTGTAAAAAGTGTGAATAATGTTTCATATATGCTTAAACTCTTGTTAGGTAAATAAGTCTTTCTGCAAGACTTGCATTAACCATTGAAGTGTGGAACTAGCATTTTCAGTTTATTTCAGCAGAAAATTAAGAATATTACTTTTGTTTATAGCAAAACATACTATAATAAAACTAAATTTATTGTATTTTTATTTAATAATAATTCAGTTGTTTTCTAAACATTTAATAACATATGAAATCTCTTGAATAATGCATCTAAATTAACTTTCTAACATTTTAATCTAAACTTTATATTTTAGCTAATATGACAGTGCTCAGGAAACAAGGACTTTCTTCTGACAGCGGGTTCGGCGAAGAAATGTCTCAAACAACCGCTGGACCCGGTTCACCGCAGTGGGCTCTCGCACCGGAATTTGTTCCTCGAGGTACCGTAATTCTGACTTATCATAAAATATTGTGATGCTATTTAAGAACAAATTGCATTAAATGTTAATTATCAACAAATTTCAGCAGTATTTTCTTCCTCTGTGAAATCTTACGCCGAAACAGTAAAGCCAAAATCTCCAGAAAGCGGCAACAGCGAGTCGCCTCCATCTCACTCTGAACAACTTTTGTGTCCATTCGCCATGGGTGAAGTTTGTCCGTACGGTGATCAGTGTTCGTATTTGCATGGTGATATATGCGAACTATGTGGTAAACCCTGTCTCCATCCTTTAGATGAAGAGCAAAGAAAACAGCATAATGAGGTATAGAATTTTTTTATCAACAATTTTTTCTAACATATTCATATACAGTGATACCTCAGGATACAAACGCCCCATCATACGAAAGTTTCAGGATATGACATGGAATTCGAACATATTTTTGCTTCACGATACGAACAAAAACTCACCATACGATGTTACATTACTTCGCAGTGCCATTTTTTATTCACTTCTGTTCATCAGTCTCAGTCCGTGTGTTTGCTTCGTCATGGAAGGATCTCGCTCGATAAAGGAAATCTTGAGGTATTATCAGAAAGTGACTGATTTTATTGAAAAGAAACATCCCGAAAAGGTTCACACTGGCTGTATTGCTGCTCAGTGTAATGACATTTGCCTAAGTCATTTTAGAAACATTTCAAAAAGTAGGCAAAGCCAAAACTCTTTGGATAGATATTTTACCAAGCGACCTCTATCCAGTGAAAGTGCTAGTGGAATTGAAGGAAAGAAAGCAAAAAGCAGTGAATAAAAAATTTAAAAATAAATACAAAATAGAAAAGTTAAAAAATTAGTGTTAAGTTATTTTAAAGTTATTGTTACATTATGTTATGTAAGTTAAGTTTTAGTATCATTTCCCTTCTCCCTTTCCTCTGCCACCAGTTTACACCTCACCGTTGTCTATTCTCAAAAGTAAAGTGCAAATAAAACTACATTTTTTTTAATCAATTATTATTCTATTATGGTTATTTATACATTTAAAACTACAAAATGCATTTTTCAGTGTTTTCCTTACTAAAGTTATTTTTTTTCAATGTACTACTTAGCTTTAATTTGAGTGTGTTTTTCATGTTGGAATGGATTATTTGGTTTTACATGTAATCGTATGGGGAAAAATGATTCACCTTACGATATTTTCATGATACGATCTCAGTTTCGGAACGGATTAATTTCATATCCTGAGGTACTACTATACACAAAATGAAGTAGACGAGACAAAGCCAAAATTAAACTAATTAAATATAAATTAAAATAATTTTGTATTAAACTAATGTTTTGGTTTTTCTGAAACCTGTTCAAATAACAACCCTAATTTTAAACATTAATAGTTTGAGAGATTATATATGTATAAAAATATTTCTGGAAAAATTTAAGAGTTGGTTTATTTTCGCTACAGGAATGTACACAAGAAATAGAAAGGGACATGGAACTGTCGTTTGCTGTTCAACGTAGCCTTGGAAAGACGTGTGGTATTTGTATGGAAATAGTGGTAGAAAAAGAACCCCCTACAGAACGGAGGTTTGGAATCTTGGAGAAGTGTAATCACGTATTCTGTCTCACTTGTATTCGCCAGTGGAGGAAAATGAAGCAGTTCGAAAGCAAAAACATTAGGTATGATTGATTATTGATATAAATTATAAGAATTTCCAAATAAAAATTTTCTAATTATCAAATTTATAAGTTAGTTTAATTTTATCNAAGTTATCCGAATCACCCCAGTCCCCAATTGATTGGGATAATCGACGCTCTACTGTATATGTAATGTTACATTAGATTTTGAGTAAATTAATTTAAATTCAGTAATTGCATAAGAGTAGTTATAGATCACAAAACTTTAAAAACAAGGTGCTTGATGTAGCCAGAACACGAATGAGAATTTCTGGATCATTTGAAATTTCATTTATCCAAAACATCCCCTGGTCCTATGAAGTTTGGATAATTGAGTTTCTCCTGTATTCACAAAAATGGTATACAGTACTATATTCATGTGAATAATCCAGTGTGTGCAGTTTATTTGAAACAAATTTGGCAACATAATTCACAATGGATGTTTCCACTTACTAAACATTTTCCTTACTTTGCTGATGTTAAATTTCAATAAATAACCTCTCACATAAATACTGGAATGCAAACAATTAACTCTTGTAAACCTTAAAAGTCCAGTATTGACACCTTTAATAGAAAACAAACGTTTTTGACTGTACTTCGGTCTTCTTCAGGTTTGTAAAACCAGTAGGAATCAAACTTGTGAATGCGAAGAACAAAATTTCAATACCGGACTTTTAAGGTTTACGAGAATTAAATGTTAAATTTCACTTATCAACAACCAGATGACTTTGCTTAATATAATAATCATCTACAGTCAATAGTTATGAGCAATATTAGTGAATGTTTTTGCATAAATGATTTCACAAAAATGTGGATAAATAAAGTAAGTTAAATATACAATAAAGACTGATAGTATATACTCTTTATACCTGTATTACCTCTTAGTTTAAGTTGTTGGTCTATTAGCAATTTTTTGCCTTTGATTCAAATTAAATAACAAAGAAGTCTTACTTTCATTTAATTAATAAGTTAATTCATTCTAAAATACAGTAGTACAAATTGCAGATAGTTTATGTTTATCGGATAAAGAAATAATTGATTTTTCCCCCTTTAATCTTTTAATGCCATATGGACTTTATGTAATATGTAATAAATTAATCTTGTCTCATTTCAAACATGTTAATTATTTAATAAAAAAATAGATTTCTTGTCTCTTTGTCATCTCTGACATTACCCATATTTTTGGGCTGATATAACTGCTTTTTGTGTTGTTGGTAATTCTTAAAATGGTTACTATTGTTTCACATCACTTTCAGGTCTTCTACATTGTATAAATAATAATTGAAACACATTTTTGTGTGCATGTATGTACAAGAACATCATATTACAAAAATAAAAATACCATTAAATTTTAATAAACAGTCATAGATAATTGTTGAGAACATAAATGAAATGATTTTTTGAAACAATACAAACATAGACACACCTCTGATGGCAAATACTTGAAACTTACATGGATAAATGGAAAAAATTGTAGTAAACTTGTGATGAATGAAAATTGTTAAAAATTATTTTAGCAGTTTGAAAACTTGGATGTGGTCAACTACAAAGACAGTTAACATATTAATGTATTACTAATTTATTTACATCAAATGTTCTTAATAATAGCATTTATAAAGGAAAAAAAAAAATGAAAATTTAAACCATTGAAATATCAACTGTGCAGTCCATTACTATGAATAATTCATGGTTATCCTTTATTGATTTGTTTTAATTTTTGCCATTTATTCTTGTCTACTGTGAATTTGATGACAAGAATAATTGGCAAAGATTAGTTAGAAAGAATGTTAGCATTACAAAATTTTATTACACCATATGATAAGATACAACAATTTATGATAATTTATGGAAAAATCTTTCTTAAGTTTACATACTTTAAAAGTGCTGAATATGTGTACTGTGGGTTCCCAACACATGATACACCCAGCATTCTAATTTTGCCCATATCTAATGGAATGTCTTGAATGGGTAAATGAGGCCAGAATGATACTGTCACAGCTTGTCCAGATTTACTGGAAAAGAAAGATCATATCCAAAATTCTTTGTTGTAGATCCAAAGATAAAAGATGTTGAGTCTGGTGAGTGTGGTAGCCATCACATCTGCACCAGAACTTGTCCTGCTGTTCTTTCCATCCACCACTGGAAGAGTTTGGTGTTGATAAGTTTTGACTTCTCAGCAGCAATGTAGTGCAGTCTCACATTTTGGTGAATGAAGTCTTCAGAATTGCCTTGAGCTCAGTTTATTAACCACTGTACCAACATATCGGGGCAATTCATTCCATTGTCTGTTTTGCAAAGAAAACTGGCATCACACTTGTGTAACAGAGACACTGCAGAAAACATACTGAAAGTATGTTTTCAACAAATCCAAAACAACTTCTAAAGCTTTGTATGGAATTCTTGTCTTCCACACCTTGATGTTAAGCTGATTCACCTTCCCCGAACGGTGAAACTTAGCCTTGTCACTAAAGTAAACAAGAACAAAGCTGTACAGCATGCTACTTTGCAGTTTTCATTTTGCATATATAATTACCTCATTCAACTTATCCCTTTAATTATTTATGAGAAATCAATTTTCACATATTACAAATTTACAGATGTAATATGAGTACCACAGAGATATATTTTGTATTTGTGCTGCTGGCAGCAAGTGTGGGTTGCTTTTTGATCACAAAGCAGACCAAAATGATTTCAAACTTTTTCAGAGAAATGAAAGTTCATATGTACGAAGATATACAGATACAAGGCCTTTGCTAATACAGTACAGTAGAGTCCTTCAAACTCAACATAATGCAGGCTAAGATTTGCAAATAGTATGCTAAACATAAAGCAGGCTTTGATTTTAACTTTCTATGTTATTGTCTATTGTATGAGTTAGCAAAAACAACAAGTTTTATAGTGATGATGATAGTCCGAATAGAAAAGTTTTTGTAAAGATATATGTGAAAATTTGTATATGTATTAACTGCTTACCAATAGAGACTATTTCTATTTGTAGTTAAATTTTAATTTAAAAATATTGGCTATTCAGTGGTTACTTTTCAAGTTAGTTACTTTGGCCTTATGACATTTTGCAGTGGTACTTTGGAAAAAAGATTATATTCTTTCTTAACATGTGGAATTGATACTGTTATCAGTGAGGAATGATAATTTATTTGATCCTGGTGTTAAGTTACAGAGGTAAAAATTAGGTTACGTGTATTTATTTTTTTTGGACGACACAATGAGTTTTACTGAATGTTGAGTTACCAGGACTCTACTGAGTTAGTCTTTGTTGGAATTAATCTGGGCGGAATTCAGTACTTTTAAGGATCAAAGTCTTTCAAGATTTGAATGCATTTCTAAGAATTTAAGTTCTTGAGAACACACAATGAATGTAATTTGTTGAAAATGAGGAATGTAAGGTATAACATTTACTGCCAATTTGCTTTGTACGGAGTAATTAGTAACTAACTAGTTCCAATTATTTGAGAACAAGTTGGTTAAGATTATTAGTAATTACAGATGATTAATGAAGTAGTGATTAACTAGTGTATTAACATTTTCCAAGAAGTCAGATTATGGAATAATTTGGTCTCTGTATCATTGTAATACAATTAGTATTTCTGATGTCAGAGTAAAATACTGGGATTTTGGTCTCAAATTGGCTCATTTGAGACAATATTTGAATACAAGTTTGCCATTGCACAAACTTGTATTCAAATATCTAGTGCAAGTTCTCAAGAATGATGAAAACTTAGTAAAATGGAATATTCCTCAATCTTTGCATTTGAATACTTGCATCTTTAGTTAGTATCATTGTGGATTGATTTGGATTAAATTTCAAATAAATTTTATAAAGTTTGATTCTGGTTTACACAGGTTTTACTATATTAACAGAAACATTTTATTTAGTTGTTGAATATCATGGCAAAAAAATAATAATACAATGTCAATATTGTGGGCTACTAATAGATAAAATAATGTACTTTTCATGAAATACAATCAATTAGAATTGATGTGAAACAAGGCTGAATGACTAGTATTTGGTTAACCACACAAATATGCATCTTATTTGACAAGTTTTCCCTTATGACTTGACTGAAATGGATGATTGACTCAGTTTGTAGTGTTTCTGGGCATTGATCTTTAACAACTAGGTTTATTTATGACATATATTAGTACTTACTAACTTTTCTTAGAGACATGGAACACCATTCATATTCTTTTTGTTTCACAGAGCATTAAATTTTGTTTTAAATGTATAAATTTTATAAGTGTTTTTTGTTGCCACTAGAGGATAATNCAACATGTAATTCAGATAAAACGGAAAAATCAATGATCTTATAGGGGGGTCGACTGTATGTACGAAAAAATATATTAACCTATCCCGTTGAAATTCGTTCAAATCCTGGCAAGTCCTTAAGTACCCTCTCATGGTCACGCCAGTGCTGCCAGCTAAAACATGCACACCAACAAAAATAATATTGGAGTAGCCCAAGACAGCCAAATATTGCAGTGCCATAGCACTAACAGAAATTTAAATTTGCCAACTGGAAAGCTTTCGATTAATTGACGTTTCAGTTGACCAATATTCGGATAATCGACGCTCTACTGTATTGTGTAAAAGTACAATTACAAACATTTTCATAAAACATATGGTTTTTCTGAAGATGATAACTGCAGGTGTCTTACCAGCTTACTTTTGCTGAAATTTTTTGCATTAAAACATTATCACATGCACTGTAAAAATTATAGCTGAAAAATAAATCATATACAAGACACAATTACATGCATACTTATACATACTCTCGTATAAGACATGTCATTCTTGTATATCTTCAATCTCTGTGTTATCAGACTTTTTCCTATATTACAAAGCATTTAGATATCCATCAACATTTAACTTTTGAAAAAATGTGTAAAGGGTTAGAAAATAAGCATGAAATATTGTATGATTGGCAAATAATGTTCTATTATCCATATTATTATTCATCTTGGAATTCTGATGTCATTTCAATCACACCAAAATATGTTATTCTGAACATTTTGTGTATTTGGAGAATGGATTAATGTGTAAATAATATTAACTTTATTTTAGGTATGTTTTCCAAAGTTGTTACTTACACAATTTTTCTCTAATAGTAATAAGGTCTTTCGTTTCCTACAGGATTTTTCCACAAATGGAAACTATGCTGTCAGTAAAAATCAGTGATTTGTTCATATTAGATGTAACAACAACAGTATTTTGTATTTATTAAACTATGGTTTAAAGTTAAGCCAAAAAATAACATTCTTTAGTTATTTTACAAAAAACTGATAAGCGCAGTAGTGATGATATCAAAACTATGACAAAATTACCAACTATCAAAAAAACATTGCCAAGGCTGGCCTTTTTAGATGAATTAATTTCCGTGCAATCTCTTTCAAATGCACTTTAATATAACACGAATGGTATCTTTTATGTGTGCATGTATAATCTATTAGCACGAGAAAAACAAAATACTTGTGTGAGGGAAGTGAAAAGTATATTATTATATGGAGAATATTAAAAGAAAGCTATGTGTAGTCAAACTAGATACACTGATGAGACCATGCAGAATATCATGCTTGAACAAAATAAACACTTTTAATAAAAATGGCTGGGACAATAAGTATAAATTTTAAAAATTTACAAAAAAATTCTCAAACAGATAATATCATATTTACTCATTTATAGGCTGCACTTTTTTATCCTAAATTTTTATCCAACATTAGGTGTAGCCTATACTCGAGATAATGAATAAAGAAGACTACTTTGAAAGTGTGTCTTCTTTTATTCATAATTTTTTGACCGATGGTTCTTTTTATTTTTTATTATTATTTGAAGACAAGTTCGCCCAAATAGGGATCACCATTTCATACTTTTGCGTTATAGACAATACTTTTCCACCGACCGACCTTCCTTTCTAGGCTACTAGCCACCAAAAAGTTTAAAAAAGTCCTTTTAAAAAACACAAAAAGATTTCCAATTAAAAACACAAAGATTTTCTAAAATCGGAACTGGTGTAATACGAACGTCTTCCTTGTTACCATCTGTACCTTCTTGGGGGTTTTCTGCCTTTTATCCACAGAGTAGAGAGCGCTGGAAAATTCTTTTATTTGCTTTTTTGTGTCACAACTAGGTTATCAGCCCACAAGATCTTACAGAATAAAGAGTGATGCAAAAATGCCCAGTGTCTATCAATGCACCTAATTGTGACCAAAAAAAAATTTTTAATTTTAAAGCAATTTATTATCATTAATTAATTGACTTTACATACCTTAGGACTTGCAGTAAGATTATTTGGAAGTTTTAGGACACCAAGCAAAAAGCAAAAAGAAGGAAAAGCACAAAGAAAATGCAAAAAAAAAAAAAAAAAATATAAACAAACAAACAAATAAATAAATAAAAGGGAGCTGTCTAAGACTCCAACTAAGCAATACAGTCCATTTCAAAATTACAAACACACCCAACTTTTTTCAATAACTAAAACATAGTAATGTATTTATTATATTAGTATGTTGTTTCCAACATCAATTTAAATGTTTTCTGAAATTTTTAGAGCTATCTGACAAAAAAAAATTACCAAAGATTTTCAATTTTTGATTGTTTCAAAAGAGTAAACAGAGATGCGTAAAATGATTTGTGATGTTTCAATATTTTTTAGATTTATTATATTATGTTGCAGATATCAGTTTTTTTTGCAAATTAAACAAGATATATTACAAGGTCGATTACCAGTTTCATTTGATCTCACAGTAGAATTATTTGCTCTAAGTGTTCAGTGTAAGTTTTTATTTTTAATATAATTTTAAATTTTTTTTTTAAACGAAAATGTATTTTTACTTTTTAAAAAATTACTCTTATAAATTAATTATCGGATAATGGAAAGCCGAAACATAAGGGAAAAAATAGAAAAAATATTCTTGTAATGGAAAAATAAATCGATTTCACGTTAAATGTCGCTTACGTAACGTTTTTTCTTCTGTGTATTTTTATTTAATAATAATTCAGTTGTTTTCTAAACATTTAATAACATATGAAATCTCTTGAATAATGCATCTAAATTAACTTTCTAACATTTTAATCTAAACTTTATATTTTAGCTAATATGACAGTGCTCAGGAAACAAGGACTTTCTTCTGACAGCGGGTTCGGCGAAGAAATGTCTCAAACAACCGCTGGACCCGGTTCACCGCAGTGGGCTCTCGCACCGGAATTTGTTCCTCGAGGTACCGTAATTCTGACTTATCATAAAATATTGTGATGCTATTTAAGAACAAATTGCATTAAATGTTAATTATCAACAAATTTCAGCAGTATTTTCTTCCTCTGTGAAATCTTACGCCGAAACAGTAAAGCCAAAATCTCCAGAAAGCGGCAACAGCGAGTCGCCTCCATCTCACTCTGAACAACTTTTGTGTCCATTCGCCATGGGTGAAGTTTGTCCGTACGGTGATCAGTGTTCGTATTTGCATGGTGATATATGCGAACTATGTGGTAAACCCTGTCTCCATCCTTTAGATGAAGAGCAAAGAAAACAGCATAATGAGGTATAGAATTTTTTTATCAACAATTTTTTCTAACATATTCATATACAGTGATACCTCAGGATACAAACGCCCCATCATACGAAAGTTTCAGGATATGACATGGAATTCGAACATATTTTTGCTTCACGATACGAACAAAAACTCACCATACGATGTTACATTA
>NW_019385433.1:0-309 GCF_000671375.1 Centruroides sculpturatus
GATAGGCATTAGTCAATAACAGCCCACCCATATGACAGGGGTCCAATAAAATACCCAGATCTGTCAAGAGCTTGTAAGGGGCCTGGGATTAAAATGGACTTCTTTAACTCTTTTTTTTTTAACAAATTAAATATGTAAAATGTTTCTTTATTGATGTATATTAGACTATACCAGATAAGGTTTGCCTAAGTATACTATGATGTTCACTTAATAATGGCTAGAATTCCAAGAAATATGCTACTAAGTGGTGCATACCTGTACCAATTTATTCTTGAATAGAAATATATATACAGTATATATATGAATTTT
>NW_019385433.1:396-19581 GCF_000671375.1 Centruroides sculpturatus
TTTAGTATATATATATATATATATAAAAGTATAAATTTATAATTACAAATTAAGTTATTATCTGTTTATTATTTCTGACATTGATTTTGGCTAAGAATGGCATAAATGACCAATAGATCCTTTGTATGATTATAAATTTCTCATAGTTAAAATTAACAGAATAAGAATATTAATAATTAAATGAGCACTACTGACCAGCTTCTTTAAATTTTAACAACTTCTATTGTCATGCTCATTTATAATGAAATTTTTCAGAAATGTTACAAGGTTACTCAGAATTTAAAGGAATTCAAAGTTTGTGAACTAACTAAAACAAAATTATTTTTTTATAAAAAAAATTTATTCCATTTTTCCCTGTAATGATTATATTTGTTAAATTTTACACAATGAATAATATATATTCTTCTCTAAATTTACATTTTAAGATTAAACATTTTACATGTTTATGTGCTTAAAAGTATGAAATTATTTAGTGTACAAAAACTATATATCAGAATATAATTCAGTATGTATCACAAGTTGGACGGATTACAAATTTACAATTGAACGCGCTATTTTAAGAGCATAAACAAAAATATAATTCAAATACTCTTTGATTTTTAACAATCCTAATATAAAAATACAAATAACATGCATATTGGAATGTCATGAAGCATGGAGAACAAAAATGTTGCATGATAAGATGACATTCCTTCTCTGATTTATGGTTTCTTTATCGCAGTTTGATACAGACAAAAGGTGTCAGACTACAACCTTTTTTTCCCCCTTGCCTTTTTAAACAATTGCATTTTTTTTTCTCTAAATCAACTGTTTTTTGAATTTCATGACAGTTCAGACCTGTCCAGGACTTCACATTATTTATAATGTCCAGCAATTATGAAAAATGACTAAAATGGCCATGCAGTCTGATAAATATTGATTAATTTATTAAATTGACCAAATATTACGAATAAAGCTGCATTTCCTTTGAGCAATTTGATTTTCAAAAACTTTCCACTTTTTTCATTAAGAATTTTTTATTTTTGTGAATTATTTTAAAGTATTTTAATAACATGAAATTTTTAAAAATTAAGTATTATTAACTGTATTAAGTAAATTAATGTTAATGAAAAGTATAGTACATGAGTATAAATTTATAAAGTTCATCAGCTTGTGACTGCATATCTATAAGGTTAATCTGACATCTTGAGTTCATTTTATTACTTAAAATTGGTTTAACTATCAAGCCTTTCTTAGGAACATTGTTTTTTTCTATTAGATTTCACACACGTTCAAGAAAATTATGATTTCCCTTGTGATATTTTTATATTTTGTACTTAATTCTTTTTCCATACAGTTTCTGATGCCATGGCCAATAGCAATATAGTATCATTCAATATCTGAAATATTTCTTCAGTGTGAATGTAATATTTAATTAAATTACATTCTTTTACAGGTACAGTTAATTTTTATATTTCTCTGATTCTCTGATAGATACAGCATCATATCTATATAAATGCTGATATTCTTCTAGTAACTTCAAAATCACTTTGGTTTTTGACACTCACTTTTTATATCATTGTGAAATAGGCCTAAGCTGATTGTGTAAAAGTTTGACTGCTCTGANAATCTGTCCATCAAAGTAAGTAATTGGATCAACAAAGGGGTATTCGTAACCTTGAAGGCACTCGCATTTATAACCACCAGCTTCAAATCCTCGTCCAAGTATGGGCACACACTATCAAATAAAATACACACATTTATGCTAATTTCTTTTTAATGACTAAATACGTTTAAAATTTTTAAATTTCTTTCTTATTTGTTAAAAATTTTACTTGATAAAAAATTAACTTAATATTAGATATATAAACTTGAATAATAATTTATCATTGATCTATATGATTTATATTGCTATACAGTACATTTATAAATTTAATATAAAATTAATTGTAAATTAAATGATTGATTTATTAATAAAAGATATTAAGTGCACTATAGGTCAATTTCAAATTTTGACTATAATAGATAGGAACTTACAGGGCCAGTTTAATTGAGACAATGATTATTTTGCATCAAACAGCAAAATAGGTGGTCAAAAATGTCCAGAGGAAAAAATATATAAAAAAGTAATAAGCCAAATACAATGAAGTTTTGTAAATATGTTTTAAAACTGTTTATAAGTAGTTCATACAAGAATACCAGCAATAAAAATGCTCTCTATAGGCAACTATTCTGAAAGCAAGAGCTGCAAAAATCGGCTTTGCCTCAGATACAAGCTACCATTGAATAGGCACTGCCAACTTTTGTTGGGATCAACCAAACTGGATAGAGAACAGCAGCATGAATCAAACTGTCCATGAAAGTTTATAAGAATTCAGATTCCTCACAACACTAAGTGAAAGTCTTACTTTACAACCATCTGATTAACCAATTGTAAAATAGCTTTGGTAAAACTTCACACAAGAAAAAAACATAGCTAAAATTATTGAAATAAAATACCATTTCTGGTGTTAATTAAGAAAAATAAACTAAACAATCGATTCAAATGTGTTTATTATAATCTTAAACATAATTTTTTAACAAGAAAAAAGTAGCCAATTTGAATGCTACAAATAGTGACTGGATAAAATTTATTTTGGAAAAGTAAATTGAATGAAATCTCTTATAATTACAAAGACATCATATATTAATAGAATCAAATTCTTTTCTTTTGGTGACTATAAACTTAATTATCATCAATTTATAAATTGTTTGTCTATTAACTTCCAACAGACCATATTATAAATGTTGTATAACTCATACAATACAATGTGTCAACTATGTTTTAACTCCAATTTTGACAATTATTTATAAATTGGCAGATAGTGTTCACAAGTCAAAGATGTCTTATTGTATTAAAGGAACTGAAATTACTTCTTGAATACTTCTGTATCATCAATTAGAATGCCGTCATCAGATGGCATTCTAATGTTATGCAAGAAAACATGGCATTCATTGTAGCAGAAGACAAATGTTTTATGCAGTTTTTCAAGTTCATGTAATATTAATTTTAAGCTCAGTTACCAGTGCTTTATAGTAGGACTTCTTATATACCACTGTTCAGTCTAGAAGAATTTCAGCCCTCAAGCACAGCAATTTCTTTTTATTAATTTTTATAAACACTATAATAGTGTGGTTGAGATTACAGGACGATCTCAATTTATTCTTTAACCACTGACCATTGAGACATTAGTGAACAATTACTGCTTTTGGAAATATCTTTTATTTAATAATTTAAAAGTATATACTGATCTTAAGAATAATAGAAAGTGTAAAACCTAACATAATCAATCTGTATATATTATATACTTAAATATACTAACAACATTAAAAATTTTGTAGAAATTTTCCCAAAAATTTGAAATCTCTATAGTTATCATAAGAGCACTTTGAGATTGTAATGGTGTTGATGAGAAGGCATTTCTAGATAATTTTTTAATGACAGATTCTTACTTATAAAACATCTATGACTTTATGTAGATAGAAAAAGTTGAGTTGATTTCAGAAATATCAAAACAAACGAAAGTGTTATTTCATTTGTTTTGATATTTCTGATGATTTCTAATAAGATAAAGACAAAGACTGAAACCAAGTCCAGAAAACAAATATTTTTTTATTTATCAATATTCTGTGGTTTTAACGTTAAATAATTCTGGATATTAATTTAATATCCAGAATAATATCCCTAAATTTAATATATTCTTTATAATATATTATAATTTATAATATCCCCAGAATTGTTTTTGGGGATATTAAATTTTTTTTTTTGGTTTATAACATTAAAAATTCCAAACTTGTATAAAATATTTATTTAAAGACAATCAATTTCATACTGTAATTTTTGATTTATCATGCAAACTATAAAAATTACTGTAATAAGCTTTTAATACAACACAATAATATAAAGTTCACATAATTTATAAAATGAAATATCTTTTAAAAAAATACTCTGTTAAGAATTAGTAGTAACAAAATACTTATAAGATTAGCCTGGACTGTTACACTACCCGCAATTCTACATTTTTGAGTGTCAAACCGACTTGGTTGATCTTTAAAAGCTTTTTCAAATTCTGCTTCTAAAATCTGTCCATCAAAGTAAGTAATTGGATCAACAAAGGGGTATTCGTAACCTTGAAGGCACTCGCATTTATAACCACCAGCTTCAAATCCTCGTCCAAGTATGGGCACACACTATCAAATAAAATACACACATTTATGCTAATTTCTTTTTAATGACTAAATACGTTTAAAATTTTTAAATTTCTTTCTTATTTGTTAAAAATTTTACTTGATAAAAAATTAACTTAATATTAGATATATAAACTTGAATAATAATTTATCATTGATCTATATGATTTATATTGCTATACAGTACATTTATAAATTTAATATAAAATTAATTGTAAATTAAATGATTGATTTATTAATAAAAGATATTAAGTGCACTATAGGTCAATTTCAAATTTTGACTATAATAGATAGGAACTTACAGGGCCAGTTTAATTGAGACAATGATTATTTTGCATCAAACAGCAAAATAGGTGGTCAAAAATGTCCAGAGGAAAAAATATATAAAACTAGAAGTAATAAGCCAAATACAATGAAGTTTTGTAAATATGTTTTAAAACTGTTTATAAGTAGTTCATACAAGAATACCAGCAATAAAAATGCTCTCTATAGGCAACTATTCTGAAAGCAAGAGCTGCAAAAATCGGCTTTGCCTCAGATACAAGCTACCATTGAATAGGCACTGCCAACTTTTGTTGGGATCAACCAAACTGGATAGAGAACAGCAGCATGAATCAAACTGTCCATGAAAGTTTATAAGAATTCAGATTCCTCACAACACTAAGTGAAAGTCTTACTTTACAACCATCTGATTAACCAATTGTAAAATAGCTTTGGTAAAACTTCACACAAGAAAAAAACATAGCTAAAATTATTGAAATAAAATACCATTTCTGGTGTTAATTAAGAAAAATAAACTAAACAATCGATTCAAATGTGTTTATTATAATCTTAAACATAATTTCTTAACAAGAAAAAAGTAGCCAATTTGAATGCTACAAATAGTGACTGGATAAAATTTATTTTGGAAAAGTAAATTGAATGAAATCTCTTATAATTACAAAGACATCATATATTAATAGAATCAAATTCTTTTCTTTTGGTGACTATAAACTTAATTATCATCAATTTATAAATTGTTTGTCTATTAACTTCCAACAGACCATATTATAAATGTTGTATAACTCATACAATACAATGTGTCAACTATGTTTTAACTCCAATTTTGACAATTATTTATAAATTGGCAGATAGTGTTCACAAGTCAAAGATGTCTTATTGTATTAAAGGAACTGAAATTACTTCTTGAATACTTCTGTATCATCAATTAGAATGCCGTCATCAGATGGCATTCTAATGTTATGCAAGAAAACATGGCATTCTTTGTAGCAGAAGACAAATGTTTTATGCAGTTTTTCAAGTTCATGTAATATTAATTTTAAGCTCAGTTACCAGTGCTTTATAGTAGGACTTCTTATATACCACTGTTCAGTCTAGAAGAATTTCAGCCCTCAAGCACAGCAATTTCTTTTTATTAATTTTTATAAACACTATAATAGTGTGGTTGAGATTACAGGACGATCTCAATTTATTCTTTAACCACTGACCATTGAGACATTAGTGAACAATTACTGCTTTTGGAAATATCTTTTATTTAATAATTTAAAAGTATATACTGATCTTAAGAATAATAGAAAGTGTAAAACCTAACATAATCAATCTGTATATATTATATACTTAAATATACTAACAATATTTTTCAACTTAGAGTCAAATTATCTTACCCTAGAAGAACGTCTATCACATTTATGGGTATTTTTAAAGGCATTTTGAACATAATATTCGTCTTGACATTGATTAAGATCCAACTCATCCAGCCTCATTGATACAGCAACTACTCCTCTAAATCAAAAATTACTTAAACATTTTAGTATAAATATAAAAACTAAGATATTTTTTTAAGTTTTTATTATATTAATATGTTTTATTAAATTAATATAAATTTATTAATGAAAATTTTATTTTCATATAACAATCATTAAAAACCAAAATCATGATTTAAGCTAATTATGAAACAACAGCCAATAAAAAGGATTTTCTACAGATAAATCTATGAATCTTATTCATTTATATGAAATCAAAGTAACATTATATATCATAACATTATTTTTAATTCATTATACTTTTAATATTAAAATATGTATAATGTTTAATTTGATGCTATTTCAGACATAAATTTATCTAATCTCTTATTTGAGCCATTCATTTGCCAAATTGATTAACTCCACAAAACAAAAAGTAGAGAAACTGATAAAATAATATATTCTTTTTTATATATAATATAATTTTAATAATATATTCACTCTTTTTCAAAATTTAAATTTAAATAAGCATTGTAGAATGTATCATTACAGGTGTAGCTTTTATCTAATGACATATAAAATAATAACAATTATTCCAAGGATATGCTATTTTTACATTTTTTTTCATAACTAAAGGTGTTAATTGATTTGGCCTATGAATAGTTCATTTGCAACAGGTCAAGAATAATACCATATTTACTTGCATATAATGTGAGGTTTTTATTCATTTATCACAGCTTCAAATTCCTAGGTCATCCTATACGTGCGAGCAAAAGAGTCTTTGCGTTTTTGCAAATAATTTTTGTGAACAGTGTATTTGCATTTTTTACTGGATGCTTAGCCTCTTGTATTTAAAAACACAAGTATTTTATCTGGGTTGTTTGAATCATTCTTGTATATTGTCAGGAGTAAAGATGAATAGCAATAGGAAAAGCAAAGCTTTTGAATTCACACAGGAGCACGATATAAGTTTTAATCCATTCCCACACAAAAACAGATGATTATTTGGAAATAAGAATTTGGAAAAACTCATAAGTGTAATCAACAGAAAGTGGATTCGACTGTTAAGAATTGGCAAAAAAAGGTTCCCGATTGACCAGCATTACATGAACAAATTATGTTGTCTATTTTACAAGATTTTTCCTTAGTTTAAAATGCCAGTGATTTTTGCAGGACAATGTGTGCATTTATGTTTATTTGATATTTTACTTGTGATTAAACAAAATAAAATTAGAATTGTATTAATAAATCTAATTTTCTTCATTTTGTCTATAAAGTCACACTTCGTCCTATATACAAGGTCATCTTATATGCGAGTAAATAAGGTAGTTTTATAAAATAAAAATCAACATAAAATTTTCCATTAAATGAAAATACTTTAAATACATTAAAATGAGAAAAAATTTTAATGTATATATTTTACTTACTTAAATTCTAAACGATTTTTTATTTTATCCCATCCAAAGAATGGAGCTGCATATTTAATTAACCATGTTTCATGAAAACCTCCACAATCAAAATATGGTGATGTCCAATAACCATGGTTGATAGCTGCTGCTTTATATTGTAATGGATAATGATCATAATGAATTGTATGTAAGCCTGTTGAATTATATCTTATATCAATCTTTGTAGTATATGTTTCCAATTCATCAGTATTAGCTGACCAACGAATTTTCAGTTTATTAAACCAATCTTTATTTAAATAAGAATTTTCTTTATTTTTATATATGTTATCATCAACAAAAAATTGACGAGCATTTCTTTGTTTTCTATAAACATAGGGACCAAATAATGTACGATTAGGGAATTGATTTCTGTCAAAATAAACACCAGCTCCTTGGATTTTTTTATCACCAGTTACTATAGATAAAATTTCACCTATAATTTGATCAACAGTTAACGGTTTATCAGGTACCCTATATTCTGCAAACATTTCCTTAGGATCTACAATTTGCAAGAAAGCAGATATAAAATTTGCAAGACGAAGTGCCATTCGAGCTTCATTTTCTAATTGCTCTTCTTTACCAAAAGCAACATCCCCTCGTAATATTAACTTTTCTGGAGATTCTTCAAGAATTTTAGAACAGTTATCTTTTGTGATCTAAATTAGAAGAAAAGATACATAAATTAAATAATATAAACTTTTAAAACTGAACGTAAATAGTATTTATTGATAAGTTTTTGTCTTATTTAAATGTAATAAAACTAATAATAAATCTGTCAACTGATTTTATATTTTAATGAAAATTTTTACAAAATGAATACAGTGATACCTCGGTTTTTGTTGTTAATCTGTCCAAAAACAATCTGCATAATCCAAAACCAATGAAAACCAAGGCAATTATTTCCATATGAATCAATCAATGTAAATCCAATTAATTTGTTCTAGACACTCAAAAATACACACCAAAAACACATTTTATAGATAATAAATATTGTGTTTAATACTAAAAACAATAAGAAATTAATATAAAATGAATATAAAAAATCTAATGTAAAGAATAAATGAACATTTAACATAGCATTTAACAAAGAATTTGAAGTGCTGCTGGCTCTGGAAACTTTCTTTGGTCATGTGATGGAGCTAAAAGAAAAGGATAGCGATGGAGTTGTTTGGCTAGATGCACGAGGTAATGCTCATACAATGAGAAACAACATCACACTGAGCAGAAAATGTGTGAGTCGTCCTGTTTTTTGCAAAATTAGCAGGAGGCTACATGGGCATGCCGATGAAAACCAAAACAAATTTTCCTTGAAAAAATTCAACAAAAGCCGAAACCGATGATAACCAAAGTCTTATTTTTTCAAAATCGCAATGCAGCGTAATAATCAACATTTGGCATAACTCATTCGTTTATTTCAGTTTTTGTTGAAATAACTGTTGATTATTACGCTGCATTGCAATTTTGAAAAAATAATATAAAGATTCAACAAAAACTGAAATAAACAAATGAGTTATGCCAAATGTTATTACGCTGCATTGCGATTTTGAAAAAATAATAAAATCAACAAAAACTGATATAAACAAATGAGTTATGCCAAGTGTTGATTATTAAGCTGCATTGCAATTTTGAAAAAATAATATAAAGATACAACACGGTTTCGAAATATGAAATAACCAAAGTCAATGAAAACTGAGGTATTACCATATAAGAAAAACTATGTATATACAACTATCTTGCTAATATTGCAAGTTAGGTTAGAGATTACTGCTGTAAAATATAACAATTCTTTTCACTTGTCAGTGTATATAAAAGCCTAAAACATATTTATATTATTAATTGCACAATAGTGATAGGCCTAAAAAATGATGCAAAAGTAAAAATAATAAATAAAAAACACTGAAAACCTTAAGTGCAAGACAAGTGGCAAAAATAAACTTGAATATAATTATACTTTTGACAATACAGGTAGCCCTCAGTTTATGCTGGCTCAATTTACGCCAATTCACAATAATGCCACTGTGCAATTTGTCGTTTTGCAGTGTAATTCCCCGATTTTCCCTATGCTAGACTGATTTTCACTTCAGTGTTGATGTATTTACCGAGCCGCAACATCGTATATTTGTTAAAACAAAGATTTTTATTAAATATATTTATTTTTTCTGTTTAATATAATTGGGTATGTATACATTTGCATTAAATTAATATTAAAATACTAAATGTTTAGGTACCCACGAGTCAAGTTATTAAACTTAATAGTCCAATAAATGGCATCTGAATCCATAGTGCCAATGAATGTATCCCGTATCAGTTCATTCAGGAAAACACCTTATGACGCAGTAACACTTTTGGTAATCACAAACTATCGTTGGTGAGACAAATCTATTTCTTGTTGGTCAGACGATACTTTTTTATTAGCCAGACAATATCTATTTCTTGTCAGTCAGACAATATCTATCTCTCCTTAGCCACCTTCAATTTTCCCACTAAAACTGACTTATATATGCGCTACAGCGACCGGTGGTCGACCAATCAGTGTCTCCGCTCATCTGTAGCTCTACCTAAGATTAATGTATCCTTTTAACTATGGAAAATTTAACGGATAAACTTTGTGAGTTAGACAATGATTGGGAGTGAAGTGCAAATGTAAAAAGGAGCATCATATTCGACCATATTCTGAAATTCTCAATGAAAGAAAACAAAAATGTAAACAACTAAAGATGGATACTTTTTTTTCAAAAAATGTAAGAAATCTGAAACTAAAATTTTTTAATTAAAAACATTTCACTTTATTTTATAATAAAATACATTTTAAAAATTAAATTTATGTATTTTGTAATATATTGTATTAATAAACAAAATTATTTGCTTATTTTTCACTTATGTAGAACCTAACTCTATACCTCACTGTAAATATGGGTTCATTTTACACCGGCTTTTGTAGGAACGAAACTGCAGTGTAAACTGAGGTCTACCTGTATATAACTGTCCTCTTCAGGCAATATTGTTCATAGAGAACAGAACATTTGAATTCAAGAAATAGAATGTTTCTTATACAAGTGCATGGAACTTAAATTACATACCAGTATATAAAATTACAAAATTATACAATATTACAAAATAACCAAGGGAAAACACTAATAGAAGTATAAGGCAAGGGAAAGATTTATCTGCATCAATGTCATCATGCAACTCCCATGCTAGATATACCAGAGTTATGGACATCACTGTTTAACCTTCTAAAATTGTAAGTCACATGGTTTGTAATAAAACACCTCACATTATTAATGGCACTGCTATGTATTTATTTTTATTTTTTATTTATTTATTGATTAATTTATTATTAATTATTTATTTTTATATTTGAATCCAGTTACTTTTATTAATGTTTTTCCTTTGTATATCATAGTTATTTTATAATAGTGTATAAGAAAATATTAACACTATCTGTCGGCATTATTATTTTACTTGAAATATTACTACAACTATGTTCAACAAATTTCAGATTGTCTTCTTCAGGTATACAATAATGGAACCTTACAATTTAAAATATAAGTTAATATGTTTCAAATGGTAACACTATCTGTCGGCATTATTATTTTACTTGAAATATTACTACAACTATGTTCAACAAATTTCAGATTGTCTTCTTCAGGTATAAAATAATGGAACCTTACAATTTAAAATATAAGTTAATATGTTTCAAATGGTAAATTTAAAATGTATTCCATAGGATGGGTCAATATATTGAAAAAAACTATAATAATAACTCTCCCATGGTCACTACCTGGTTGTGGTGGTGCATTGCAAAGAGAGCCCAGTAATTTTACTGATCCATAGAGCAATGCAGGCTGGAGCACAAGCTCCTGGTAGCGACACCCATGCCAGTAAGGTCTATGGGAGAAATGAAGCTAAGAGTGACCACGTCCACATTCTGTGGAGATATTTATCATGGTGGTAACCAGATCAAAGTGTGATACCGGCTCGGACGTCGCCCAGGTTAACAAGGTCCGCGTTCGTGGGTTAGGCAGAGGCTCACATTTGAAAAATAGGTCGCAGTCTCCCTTGGTTACTGGTGCGAAAGCAGCGTCAGCCCAAGCATGGTTACTGCAATGCCCTCAATAGATGTGAGGAATCAACCTAGCCTTGGTGTTTCTATGGCAATGCATCCACAGACACAAAGGCTGGAAAACCACGCCAACAGATGAAATGGACAACAGAAATGAACGAGTTTATCATTCGTACTTACTACACCATCACAAGACTTGAAACAAACATGACAGCATACAGACAACAACTACACCATAGATTCACACAACAATATCCTCACCTCACTGTCATCGAACAAAGGGTTGTTGATCAAAAAAGAACAATTATACACAACAACCTTATCCCACAAACAGAACTTGAACTTATCAAACAACAGGTTGCTGATCAAATACATCAATAGACAGAAACATGTAACATTATTAATGAAGATCACGTAACCTGCCAGGATAATCCAGCAACAAGCATTGATAATAGTCTCCCTTGTTACTGGTGGCAAAATAATTAATGAATAAATAAAACAGAAATAAAAATGTGCAAAAAATGTATAATTTAGAATTAACTCAAAAATTATTGCACTAACTATTCTAAATTATACATTTTTATTTCTATTTTTATTTCTGTTTTACTTATTTATTTATTAATTATTGTTATTATTATTATATAGTTTTTTTCAACGTATGGACACATCCTATGAAATTCTTTTAAATTTGCCATTTGGAACACAATTTAAAATATACATTATATTTTAAATTTTAAAGTTCCATTATTCTATACCTGAAGAAGACTATCTGAAATTTGTAGAAAGTATTTGTAGTAATATTTCAAGTAAAATAATAATATCGACAGAGTGTTAATATTTTCTTAAACTATTTGACATTGCATGAAGCAATTTCAAGCATTTTATATTATTACATAATTTTGTAATTTATATATGTAAATAATCACTCACCACACCAAAATTACTTAAAAAACTGCATACACAGAACCAATATACGGTGTGATAATGAAACATCAAAAAATATTTAAAAAAAACAAATGTTTTTGAACCCCTTCTTGGTTCTGCATCAGGTTCTTAACCGTTCCTGGATGGATATTCGATTAACTAATGCTGTTTAAATAACATTTGATTGTAAGTTTGAAACGATTTACAAAAAACTATGTTGTGCATGTGCAAAAAGTTGGCCTGCCCAGATACTATGAGCGGCTAGAGCAGGGGTGTCCAACCCGCGGCCCAAGGGAAGTTCGAATGCAGCCCAATAAACGTGTACACAAAACCGACAATTTTTTAAATTATTTATTTATTCATTTATTTCAACGGCATAAACTCAAAAAAGAAGTTTCACAAAGCCATAAACCTTTATACATATTTTATTTTTGAGTGGAAAAGAAATAATCCTTTGAGTCTCAACTACAGCTTTATTTAGTATTCCTTCCAGCATTGCAAGATTTGGCTACTTTGCACAAAATTTGGCTACCCTTTTATTAGTTTGATGTAAAAAATATCAGTTGGCACATTGGCTACTTTTTGGGCTACATATTATTTATAAATATATTAGTTGAATAAAAATGCACTTTAAAATGGTATTTCATCGTTTTTTATTAATTAGAGACCCAAATAAAACAAATATTTGTGTTTTTCATATAAATTTTTGTTTGTCTCCTTTATAATAAATGAATTTATCTATTTCTAAGTAAAAACTGAAAGTGTGAAAGTAAAAGTAATTTTTAAAAATATTCTTTTTTGTGGTAAACTTTTAATACTTATTACTATAATCTAGATATGTTAATACTTAAATATACTTGTATATTTAAGGATTGGGTCAAAATACACTTGTGGCCCAAAACTCCATGACTTCTTCCAATGTGGCCCAGAGAAACAAAAAGGTTAGACACCCCTGGGCTAGAGCAACTCTTGTCAGGCCAATGACAAGACCATCTCCTTTTTAAAATTCATGCATGTGGTTGTGATGGAGGATTTAAAGATGTACATAGCCTCTAACCATTTGAGATGTTCATTGGGAAGCACAGCGAGGAGGAGACTGGCTTGAGTAAAGTCGGCCACTATGTCTGGATCTGTGGCATAAGCAGCGAGGGCCATGGAAGGTCTCCTGTGACGAATATCCTTCTGATGTTCTTGAATTCTAACGCCCATGGACTGTTTAGTAGAGCCTATATATAACAGGTCCCTATCGCATCTATTATCCCTTAAAGGGACACTATAAACTCCTGAGCCTCTGCTGAGGTTAGGTTCCCATTACATAAGATGTTAAAAATAGTAGGGCACCTCCTGAAAGCAATTCATACCTGGTGTTTCCTGGCAACCTTGGCATATATAGATCTTAAAGGTGATGGGGATGCATTCTATGTCTTCTGGTTGGTTATCATTCGGCAAGTCTACCTCCTGTGCAATTTCCAAATGCTCTAAGCTGTGAGTGGCATACTCTAGCCACTCATAGTATTCGGGTAGGCTGACTCATTGCACATGTGCAATGTAGTTTTTTGTAAATCATTTCAAACTTACAATTGAACATTATTTAAATAGCATTAGTTAATCAAATATCCATCCAGGAACAGTTAAGAACCTGATGCAGAGCCAAGAAGGGGTTCAAAAACATGTTTTTTTGATATTTTTTGATGTTTTGTTATCACATTGTAAATTGGTTCTCTGTAAGCAGTTTTTTTATATGTAATTTAAGTTCCAAGAATGTGCATAAGAAACATTCTATTTTTTGTCTAATTTAAACATTCTGTTCTCTATAAACAATATTGCCTGAAGAAGACAGTTATATATTGTCAAAAGTATTTGCAAAATAAATCTTTTTTCGTGACAGTGATAGACAGTTGTAAGGTTTACCTTTTCTAATAGATAAGTTCAACTTTTAAAATTATAACGTTATATTATTATTATTTCCTCTGATTTGAATTAATCATAGGATATAATAAATGGATACATTTCAATTTTATAATGCACACAGCAATAAAGCTCAAGTGTGTATGATTTTAGATCTAAAAACGTAATCTCTTAATGCATATTCTAGATTTCATAAGTTAACTTTATCAATATATATACTTGATTACTTTTACTATAAAACACAAAGTCAAATTTATCAGTAATCTACACAATTAAAATATTCTTAATATGTCATAAACATAACACAATACATAATAATGTACAGAATTTTAAATAATTCCTCTTCAGGTTTTCTTCATAACTGTTTCTAAGCTAACAACATGATTGGAAAGCTTACAAACATCATGCTCAGTAATGAAAACTCTTAAAAATAGACTTTATATTAAAGTCTAATTTTAAGAGGAATAAATTTCCAGAGGAAAGTTGACTAGCAGCATGTTTAAGATTATATACTTTGAATTTTTTGTTAATGAATACTGTTAATAATTGATTAGATTAATAAATCTTTACTTCAAAACATAGTCTGAATTATCTGATATTAGAATTGTCTCTCTTGCTTACTTATATTAATTATAAATATATATAAACATATTTATAAACATAACATAAACATATGATATGTTTATAAATGTTTCTAATTAAATATTAAACATTTATATTTATATAAATATAAAATAAACATACATTTTTATAAATATATTCTAAAAATGTTGTTGGATCTAGACGCTGTGCAGAAATGTTTCCAACATTACTATAAGGCATCTCCCTTTCAATATAATACCTTCTATCTTCCTGTGACAATCTTTCAATTTTTTGAGTAATTGCCATCAGATCTATTAAATAAATTTGTAATAAATAAGAAATTAATAAGTCATGCTCAATAATAAAATTTCTTAAAATTAATTAAACTTATAAATAAAAATACATGCACTTATACATGTACAGTATATATATATATTACTTACAATTTATTTTGTCACAATGAAAGCCTTTACGATATTCCTCTCCAGTAGCCCTTTCAATTATTTCACCTGAATATGGATTACGAACTACACGAGGCAGACGATAGCCAGGTCGACAACGACATTGATAACCACCTCTTCGAAATCCATAGCCATGAATAGGTTCACACTAATCAAAATCAATTGGTATTACATATTAGTATCAATAATATAAATAATTTTACAATTTTATATTATTAGAATAAATTTAAAAATCCATGGTTATGGAAAATTCTAAATAAATTAATGAAATGTTTGTTTATAAATTTGTATATACAGTAATACCCCGAACTTACGCGATAGGTGAGACCAAGCGATAACCACGTAAGTGGGGATATAATTTCGCAATTTGTGTAAAATCCAAGTCGGATATATGTAAGCTAATAAATGTTCTCGTTAATCTTATCTCGTCTTTTGATTCGTTCATGGTTACAAGAAATTACCACATAGAATTTCTCAAGTCTCCATAGATATAACAAACACAGAAATAAATAACACAAAATAAATTGTGTTGATTCTGCGCGACATGTCCGAACATGTAAGCTGAACAATAGTGTGGGGGGAGTGAGTAATCAAGAGTTGCGTGGCACTCAAACAAAAGACGAATCGATGAGATTTGAAAATTGCATAACTCCGGGTTCGCGTAAGTCAGGGTAGCATAAGTCAAGGTATTACTGTATGTATATAAATAAGATTATAACATCTTGTTTAATAATAAAATAAAATACTAATTCAAAAAATCAGATAAAAATAAAAATTCTTTTATAAAATGTTTTTGTAGTTCTTTCACTTTCATGTATATGCTAAAATCAAAAACTAGAATGTTGCACTACTGATCATCACAGATTCAGAAAAATAAATTGCCTTTTTTGCCAATCATTACTAGTAAGTTTGTTATTGCTTATTGAGTTTCTTACTTTAATAAAGATTGTCATTACTTAAGAAAATTTATATTTTATAATGCTATAAAATAACTAAGACCATCATTTTTTCTTTCATAATTGTGAGATCAGCCGGGGGTACAACACCGTTTAGGATCGTTCGTACCACTTAATCGGCACTATTCCGCGAGAATAGATCTCCAAGGTTTCGAATCGTAAGATCCGATCCAAATCTATTTCATAGGAGAGCTATTAAAATGTTGATTGGATATAGGCGGCGAAGACTATATCTAACGTCAGGATTCCTTGACACCAGTTAATCATTTATTTTACACGCGGATTAACACGCGTATGCGATCTGATTCGGAATGAATTGAGGAGACATACTTATATATTAAAACAAGAGTATATTTAATAAATATCAAACAAACGAATACAGAAAATCAATAACAACGATTATACGACAAGTTAAAGGTTACGACTTAATCTATGCTAATGCGCATTCGAGAGAGAGCTCACAAATGATTCTAAACATACGACCTGTTAGTTGTCGTCTTCTTTTCTGTAGATATAGGACACCTTGTAGATAGGGTTCATATTACTTTCGTATGGGAGATCAATTCGTGCACAAAATATAAAAATATCACTTCTACGTATAGGCCTGGAACTTAGTCTAAATGACTCGTATAGGGCGTTGGCCTTCTGGAGGGAAACGTATGTGGAGTCTGGACACTTTCAAATCGGTCGGAGAACTCCTCGAATTCTGACTAATTTCTCCTTTTATTTCAAAATTTCGTCCAATCATCGTCCAGTAACTCTTTCGTGAGAACGGATGAGAGGGGGATGAATGAGGGGTAACCATTTCCCATCTGAGCGAGATTTTTAACCAGATACGGGAAAAACAGCGGATGTTCTCCTCGATGAAAGGAAATAACATTTGTCATCTATTTTTCCCACGTCTAAAACACTAGTTTTTTCACACAAAATGAAATAATATTTTGTCGATAATTTTAAACATATTAATAAAAATTCATAAATTAGACCCAGGGGCCTTTCGGATCTCACAATAACATAACATATGTAAATTAGGCTGTATTAACATTATAAATTTAGGTCATAATATAACTTACATCTTCATGAAATTGACACATCTACAACTTCAAAATGTACAGATAGAACCTCAACATTTGGCAAATTGTCTTTTACAGATCCAATCATTAGGTATTTACTATAATTTTAACAAAATGTTAACAATTTGAATACCCAGAAAAAATATAAGAATTATAAACTTACATTAAACATGCTAAAACAAAGTTTAGAGCAATATGATTAAAACAATATGCAATGCTACAAGTTGACCAACTGTTATAACTATTACGAATAAAAGACAGCATTATAATAATATGATACACTGTACATTAAATAACTTTTTATTAACACCACTACAACCAGTTTAGTGCCACCTTTCTCTTTTTTCCTCATATTTATACACACCCCTTCCCCCACATCTTCTCTTGTCAGATATACATACCATGATTCATGCAATTTTTGGCCAGAATTGTTATTTGTAATTTTTTTTTAATATTTCTAAATGCTCATACCAACTTCTTTTATATGTACAGTAAGACCCCGCTTAACGCTGCCTCGCTTAACACTAATTCAACATAACGCCGTCTGCTCAAAGCCTAAAAAAAGCTCAAAATTTATGCTGATTTAAATTATCTTGGCATTTCATTCATTTGTATATAATATGATTATTTGCAAACACAAACCAATCAGCAAAAGGTGTCAAAAAGGTGTACTTACTTTAAATCTATATTTATTTTGTGCAATTTTGGAAAAAATATAACATCATGGATACCATAGGAAATATCAACTTCGCTTGGCAAGAATTAACTGATAAATGCATGAACGAATATGGAAGAATTTATGGCTGATGGTATCCAAGAACTCTCAACGAGAAGAGCCTATTGCTGTATCATTAGGTTGATCAAACGCAACCTAATCGATACAGCAGGACTAGGAGATGTAGACGAACAGGATATTGAGGAGTTACCGCAGGTTTCTGGTGAGAGTCTTACCAATGACGACCTTCAAGAATTGTCAGAAAACGGAATTCATGTGGAACTGGAAAATTGAGATTCTGAAAACAAAGAACCCAAAAAATTTCTCTATAGATTTCCTTAGTAAAAGTTTGGTAAGATAACCAAAATCATTGATCAAATTGTAGCGAATGATCCAGATTTTGAAAGGAGTGCTAAAGCAAAACGAGGTGTTTTGGTAACGATTTTCTGCTACCAACATTTGCTTAAGGAAAGAAAAAATCAACAAATGAAACTTCACGACTTTATTGCAAAAAAACAAGAATTTCAGAAAAGTGAAGATCTTTGTCACAAAAAAATGAACTTTACATTTCTGTGTGCATAAGTTTGTGTGTTGTTTAACATATATTAGTGTGCAAATTAATATAAAAATAACTTAAAATTAAAGTAAAATTTGTTTATTTTTGGTCGCATGTTCCCCTATCCTTATCTATGTTAAAAATGACCTTGTTTACCGCTGTTTCACTTAGCGCTTTGTTGTTTAGGAATGCATCCCATGTTAAACAGGGTCTTAGTGCATTTGATTTTGTCATAATTATTTTAATCATTTCTTTTATTATTTGACACCTTCTTTATTGCAGTGGATTGCTACAGCTGAATTATTATTATTATTCTTAATGGCAGAAACGGACTTTTAATTCTCTGCCTGTTTCTCCTATGTAAAATTTAGATATATTCTAATTTATGTATAACATTTCTTTGATCTCATATGTTTGACTTACTGTTATGTATATTTATTTCTCTTGTTAAACTATTATTTTGTTTTGGTACCTAGATTATACCTGATTTATTTTATTTATTTTTAATTCTTTCAAAAATATTTATTTCATATTTAATTTTAAAAAAT
>NW_019385433.1:22620-40118 GCF_000671375.1 Centruroides sculpturatus
GACACAAATGTGAGATCAGCCGGGGGTACAACACCGTTTAGGATCGTTCGTACCACTTAATCGGCACTATTCCGCGAGAATAGATCTCCAAGGTTTCGAATCGTAAGATCCGATCCAAATCTATTTCATAGGAGAGCTATTAAAATGTTGATTGGATATAGGCGGCGAAGACTATATCTAACGTCAGGATTCCTTGACACCAGTTAATCATTTATTTTACACGCGGATTAACACGCGTATGCGATCTGATTCGGAATGAATTGAGGAGACATTCTTATTATAATAAACATAAGTATAATTTAATAAATCTTAAACAAACGAATACAAATAACCAAATACAACGATAAATCGACAAGCTATAGGCTACGGCTTAATTTAAGCTAATGCGCGTTCGAGAGAGAGAGCTCACAAAATGATTCTAAACATACGACCTGTTAGTTGTCGTCTTCGTTTCTGTTTAGGTAGAGGACACCTTGTAGATAGAGTTCATATTACTATTGTATGGGAGATCAATTCGTGCACAAAATATAAAATTATCACTTCTAAGTGTAGACTCGGNAAAATACTAATTCAAAAAATCAGATAAAAATAAAAATTCTTTTATAAAATGTTTTTGTAGTTCTTTCACTTTCATGTATATGCTAAAATCAAAAACTAGAATGTTGCACTACTGATCATCACAGATTCAGAAAAATAAATTGCCTTTTTTGCCAATCATTACTAGTAAGTTTGTTATTGCTTATTGAGTTTCTTACTTTAATAAAGATTGTCATTACTTAAGAAAATTTCTATTTTATAATGCTATAAAATAACTAAGACCATCATTTTTTCTTTCATAATAAAAGTTTTTGAATTATTAATTACTAGAAGTAAAAAATTTCCAAACAATTTAATAATTAAAATCTTTTAAAGAAAAATCTTTCCTCAAAGTTTCACTGATCATTTAAAATTTATTAAAAATAATATACAATATCAGCACTTTTTCAATGAATTATTTCTTTGTTATAACTGATGTTTAAAAAAAATACAAATCAGTTTTATTAGTTTGGTGTAATTTTAAAATGTATTTATTCATAATTCTGATAAGTGAATGAATTCAAGAATAATTTACACTAAAATATTTAATTTTATATCTGTTTTATTTAAGTTTAATATCTCTAAAAAATATCTTTAAGGATTTACATATTTTTAAAAATATATCTTCCTAGATTTCCTCAAAATTTAAAACCAACTCAGAACATTATTATAGATATAATAAACAATACTTTGTAAAACTAAGATACAAAATTATACTTAATTTATTTTAAAAACATAATATACAAAATGTAATTTTAATTTTAACAAAAAATTAAATCAATACTACCTCTGTTGTATCTTTTTTGCATTTGGCAGTACTTTCAAAATAATTTGGAGGAGGATTTCCATTCCCAAGTGGACACTGATTAATATCAATTCTTTCAAAATCTAATTCCATTACTGCCACTCCAACATATCTAAAAAAATTATTAGTATCAGATCAATAATTTTAAATAAAAGATCTTAAAAGTAATAATGAATTACAGTAATTTATGATAATTCACAAATTATTCTCAATCTATTTTAAAATAAAGCAAATATAAAAAAACTTTAAGTTTAATTTACAATCTCACAGTTGACTATAGCAATTAAAATATTTTATTAGTGCTACAAGCATCTTTCATAAATTATTATGCAATCACTGATGTGTAAAGTTTACAAATTTATTAACTCTTATTGGATTCTTGAATAATTAATTTTATTTATTTATTAAAACCACCAGATATAATCTTGTTATTTTGTAGAATACAGTTCTCATGCATCATTAATCTGATTATACATATTAATAGCTAAGATAAAACACAGGATGTTCATAATTAAAGATCACATTTCAAGAAGATATAACTTAGGAAGTAATCCTCAGAGTGACATTATATTTCACATGGAGACTTCTCAACAGCATGCTTCATCTGGCTTCCAAAACTCTGAGCACTGTTGTTAAACATGTGATTTGGCAATTTCAGCATGTTCCCAACAATAGAGGCCATCATATCGATCATACTTTTCCATATTTATGATACATGTATGTATCATAAATTTGAGACAGTTTGATTTATTATGGAATCGCAGTGCCACTTACCACCCTAGTGGACACTTTTGTAACTAACTTCTTTTGTTTTCAAATAAAATTCCATCAGCACAGAAATCTCCATGTGAAATATAATATTGAGATTTGTATATTGAGATTTAATAAAATGATTCATTAAAACAAATAACAATAAAGTCAAACAGAAGTTGAAATTAAAAACTGCCCTTATACTAAATATATTAAAATAAAATTATCTTAATATAAATAAGCTTATTATAACATCCTGTATGCTTGACAAATATTTTTAAAATTTACAACATATAAAACATAATATAAATTTAATGATATATTCTTCTAAACATATATTGAAATTTTTTTCTTTAAATGTACTGTACATTTTATAGAATAAACTTTAATTACAGACCTGTCAAGTAAAATAATAAAAATACTGTTCTCTGGTGTTAAATTTAATAGTATACAGATATATAACAGAATATTAAAAAATAATCTGTGAGCATTTTTGAAAAATCAATTTGTCTTCTAAAAGAAGATAAATTGATTTCTTAAAAGTACTCAGTTCTTTTGTTAATTCCTGTTATATTTATGTGTATAATATTAAATTTAATACCAAAATATTTTAGAGATCTGTTAAAATAAATATCTTGTAATACATTTAAAACATTTTTTAAACTCACATAGGTATTTCAATATGTCTCCATCCTGTATGGCGAGGATAGATGTCAGGAAATGGAACAGATGCACCATAAATCCATTTATTTGATCTTCCACAATCAAAGTAAGGTCTATTCCATTTTACAGGACCAATCTGTTCAGATGCATCTAAAATTTAAAATTCTTATTATAAAACAATTTATTAAAACAATAACAGAAATTTTTGAATTATTCTTTACCAATATAAATATGTTCTAATTTTTCCAATCAAATTTTTTCTTCTTAGTTTGTACAGGTTTGAATGTAAAAATAAAAAAATTTTCTGAACAAAAATTTGATTAGAAAAACTACAACATATTTATACTGGTAAATTTTAATGAATTTTTTATTTTTACATTCAAACCTGTACAAACTAAGGAAAAAACTATAAATGATAAAATTTCTAGAAATCTTAGTGCAGTTGGACTCATAACAGTCTACTAAATGTACAATATAGTAAATATAACAATATCCAACAACATAGCATTGGCTTTTATATTCCACAGCTTCCTACATATATCAAAATACTGTAGCATATTCAAACTGTGTTGTTTTTGCTTATATATCAAATCCTACAAGATGTATTACTTGTTGAGTGTATGGCCACAATAAAGAAACTTGTTGCCAAAAGACAAAGTAATATTTTTGTAAAAAATAGAACTATGTCCAAGGACTAGAGTTCTCATGTGGTCATGCAATCTACAATTTTGAAACATTAAAATTTAAGCAGCCTGCTTTTCTGTTCACCTGGACCTAAAACAAGTTTTTGACTCAGTTCTTCCAAGCATCCTTTTCAAAATCTTGAGTTCTAAATTTGATCTTGATTCAGCTTTCATTTAATGGTTGAATTAATTATTTTTCATTTTGTACTTTTCATGTTAAAGCTGGTGATTTTTCTTTTAGTGATTTTTTTCTTCTCTTTTCAGTATACAGCTGGGTTCCTCCTTTAATGCACTGTTTTTTACTGCATATATTAACAAATGTTTTACTGGTCTACATTCTAGGGTCATTGTTTATACTGAAAACATTAAATAACAACCCTACCTCTTTACAAGTAGACCTAAAACTAAACCTTGTTGTTAATGCACATAAAACAGTCATTATGCTCTTTTACTTGAATCAAAACCCTCATACTGCAGGCTTTTTTATTAATTAAATGTAAAAAAAACAACAGTCTTTCTAACAAACATTTAGTTGATCTTTTATTTGGAGTAATTTTCAATTCTAACCACACTTTTCATTTACATATTAAAAAATTATTAAGGGGCTAGCAATTTGTCATGGCAAGCTTTGGTGGTTTTGCAGGCAAATTTCTTCAAAGATGTTTTTATATAAATAAACATCTCCGAACCCGATATCCAATATAATAAGACACCAACCGAATGCCGTAAATTAATCGGGCTATTTTTTAATGCTAAATTCTAAATAAATTACGTAATTAATTTGGCACTAGAGGTAAGCGTTAGGCGCCATCTCTTATTAAAATTAATAATTATAAATATATTAATTAATTTAAATAATTTGGATGTTTTTATATATATATTTTTATTTTTTGTTAAGTTTCAGTCCTTGATCAATTACTGCATTCCAGTTTGGTCTTTTGCTGCTTCTTATTTATTAAACTTAGTAAACAATGAGCTTAATAAGATTTTTTAAATAAGCTTGATAATCTGCCTTACACTAATTCTGCAAACATGGCTCACACTAGACTGGACTTTTCTAATTTACACAATCTTATAGCATTTCTAGATAATGACTGATGTCTTATTTTTTTCTATTATATTAATTATAATGAATAAAATTATGTTGTAAGCTGATTCAAGCAACCAATTACTTCAATGAATCTAGATAGATGAACCATAGGTTCATTAAACAGTAAACACACAACAAAAGCTACTGTTGTACATATATGACTGAAAAGTGATCTGTATGGCTTTAGCAAAAACTGAAAGTTATGATTACTTACTAATGAAGGTAAGAACTGGAACCAAAAACCTGAAATGCAAAGCAAAAAAATGATGCTAAAAATGTAATATTGGAAGTGGAGACATAACTCAATTTCCAATGTAATTGGTTGGATAGGAAAACTTCTAAATTATATATTTAACACTATGCTGTAACCAATAAAAGAAATCTCAACAGAGGAAAGCATTTTTACATGAATTACTGTCAGAATGTAGAAAAAAATGTCCAGTCACTGGAAATATGAACAGAATAATAAATTTACAAAAATGACAGTAAGTTTTATTCTTTCAAAACAAGGATGCATTCACATAAATAAGGATGAATGGCAGTTCTACAGAAGACACTCTCCAAGCAATCAATAGTTTATAATTCCATATAGTTAATACACATTTTTATATATTTTAAATGCATTTAATAATTTATTTTTATTTTTAATAAGAAGATATTCTTGTAATGGTATTAAAAATATTCTTGTAGATTGATTAGTTTGTCTAAAAGAACATATATATGTGGGGGTACATATATATATGTACCCAAAAATAACTGGATTTTTTGTATAAAATCTTTATTTATTAACTTTTTTACAAAATTCCTTCAGTCACCTTCCAAGTACTCTCCATTAAATGCAATACGCTTGTCAAGTCTTTTTCCTCACTGTTTGAAGCATCTCTGGAACTCTTCAAACTTGATATCATCCAGTGCCCTTAGCAAAGCTCTTTTTACCATCTCCACATCATCAAAACGCTTCCCTTTTAGATTTTTCTTCATTCAGAAAAAAGTTACACAGGGCTAGGTCTGGTGAATACAGAGGGTGAGAACAACAAACCATCCCTGAGAGGCCAAATAGTGGGTCACTCGTAAGGCCGTGTGGGTGGGGGCATTGTCGTGATGAAGGAACCAGTCACCTGATCAACAAAGTACTGGGTATTTCCTTCGCACATCCTCTTGCAGACGTCTTAAAACTTTTTTGGGAGATTTTTCAATGTTTTCATCATTTCGAGAGGTTGAAGAATGCCCAGAACTTCGCAGGTGGAACAAAATAACAGTAAGAGAAACACAACGCTACGCTCAAATGTAAACCTACAAACCGACACCGTCTACACAGCTATTTCATGAAGGTCTCTACTAACCCCATCTACTGTAGCAGGAGAACTCTCTACTAAGTCTATGAATGGCAGCGCACTTTCAGTTTGGTTTTTTTTGGGTCCTCCCTCGTATGTTGAAAATTCTAATTAGAATTAAAATTTGTTCCTTTAAACTGTATTGTAAGTTGAATATGATGATGATCCTTAGTGGCCGGTTTTTAAATTCATGATCCAGATTAATCATTAATTTGTCTGGTTTTCATAGAAATTGTGATAAAACAAATTAAATTTATAAAAATATTTCTAAGTATTTTATTTTAACGGTTAAAGACTAACTTCACACCCCCACCCAAAGTTATCTCCATCTCATCCCTAGGCTGAGTGGCAGAAATTATACTTTTAAAATTCTAACTTGCAAATATCTCTGGCAAATATTAGGTTTGTTCCAACACAAGTCCCTAACTGGTTTAAAACTGGCATGCACATTGTTCAGTTCTTGGCTGTAAAATGAAATTGCGCATGCCTGGTATAGTTTCAAATTCAAACCAGTTAGGGACTTGTGTTAGAACAAACCTATTGTAAAGCGAATGTGACAGTTTCAGTTTACAAGTTTATAATTTCTATTTTAATTATTTAATTATTTAATATGACAACTCAAGAAATTGAAAGCCTAAAAATAAAAGGAAGTGAACTTGTAAGTTTAATAAAGATTGGCTGACACAAAACGAATTTCAAAAATAGTTACGACCTGTTTGAGACAATGTGTCACCTTTTCAAAATTGCTGACCCTGTCCAGGTCAGCAATTTTGAAAAGGTGGCAACACTGATGATCCTTCAAATAAAAGTACTAGTTCATGATGCAAAATAAATGTTTGAAAATTTAAGGTGTTTCCTATTATAAAAATATTTCAGTTACAGAAATTATGTTAATTACAGATAAAAGATTAATATTACCTGGTGGTCCATGCCATACAAAAGTTTCATTAGTTCCATTATTATGAGTAATTTGCACATGATAAGTAGTTTTTGTATCATGACGTTTTGTTGAATCAGGAAGCCAAGCAGAATACCATTCATTTATTTTATATTCTTCTCTGGTGTAATTAGCACTTATTGAGTCACTAGGTATAGCTCCAAGATCAACTGCTTCAATAGTATTTAAAGTAGATATTCTTTCCAAGTGAAAAGGATCATTGAAATCATCAGACCTTAATGTATAAAAAAAAACTAGATTATGTAAATTCACAAACAGAGAACAATATACAAATATTTATTTATTTATTTATTTTTTAAAAAAATAGTGATTGATTAACGAATATACAAAATGGTAAATAACTACTAAAGTTAAATATTGTTATTGGTCTGCAATTTGAAAAAATTGTAGACCTATAAATCCCACTATCCATCAGTCAAATTAAACAAATTACTGGTAAGTTAAATTATCTAATTAATAAAATTAACAAAAAGAAGTTGGCATGCATATCATTAGTAGTAAATTATTTTTATTATTAATCAATTGATTAGTTTATCATTTTTAAATTAAAAGTAACTTGGATAATCCAATTGATTTCTATTATGGCAATACTCGTACAGATGATGATAATTAAACTCTGCTTTGAGATTTTATATAATATTCAAATTAAACTGAGTGAATGTTCATGATATACTTTTATTTTATGATATTATTTACAAAATTTATTTCTAGTTTAATAAAATTCTATACACTATTAGATTCAAATAAAACAAAATCTCAAAAATAATACAAAATATTAGTTAAAAAAGTATAGGAACATTAACAATTATAGACAGAACTATAATTTTTAATATTCTTAATACACATTTAATATTTTTTTATAATAAATAATACATTACAGTAATTGTAAATAACATTAAGCACATACCTAAAAGCTCTAGGTGCAAAAAGAGGTAAGGTTTTATTAAAGAAGCCTTTATATGATGGTGTATAAGATACATTTGGAGAAAAATAAATTGCACTACTATTAATAAATCTGTTAGAAGCAACATCAGCAATTGTGGACAAGAAATAATACATAAAACCAGGTTCATCATTGTCTGCAGCCTTCTGAAGAATGTAACTAAAAAAATTATATTTATGAATTAAAAAATATAAAAAGAAATATTTTCTGACATTAAATTTAAAATTGATATTTTGATCATCTATTTATTCACAATTAAAAACTATATACAGTACTGTATAAGAATGAGTTAAAAATAACCTTAATTATATTTTATTAACAAATATATATAAATATGAATGAAAACACTTTGTTACTTTTTAATGTCATCTCTGCCACATTCAATACATGTGTGCCAACTCTTCACTAGTGCTTAGATTCCACGAGAAGAAGTTTTTGGTTGACTGCTTAGCCACTCAATTACTGCTGTTTTTACTCATTGTCTGTATTGGATTTTTTGTGATCAAGAGCCTCCTCAAGTGATCCAAAGATATGATAATCACTCTGTGCGAGGTCAGGTGAATAGGGGGATGTGGAAGATGCTCCATACACAGATCTAAACTGTCATTTTTTAGACTGTCATAAGAGATGTGTGTCGCTGTATGTTATCACATTGTAACAGTATATCAGAACTGAGCAAACCATAATATTTGGACCTTACTGTGGGTTTCAAATGATTCTGAAGCAAGTCAAATATGTAGTACTGCTCACTGATAATCCTCTAAGCATATAATGTTTCAGAATTGAACCCTTATGATCCCAGAAACATGTGAGCATTACCTTACCAGCCAAAGGAGTTGTACAAAAATTTTTTTGTTTTGATGATATGGAATATTATCAGTTAGTGTTGCCATCTTTTCAAAATTGCTGACCCAGACAGGGTCAGCAATTTTGAAAAGATGGCACAATTATCTCAAACAGGTCATAACCATTTTTGAAATGTGTTTTGTGTCAGCCAATCTTTATTAAACTTACAAGTTCGCTTCCTTTTTTTTTAGGCTTTCAATTTCTTGAGTTGTCATATTAAATAATTAAATAATTAAAATAGAAATTATAAACTTGTAAACCGAAACTGTCACATTTGCTTTATAATAAGTTTGTTCCAACACAAGTCCCTAAGTGTGGTTTAAATTTGATTTGGCTGTATTTGCTGTAAAATGACATTGCATGCACAATGTCATTTTACAGCAATGCCACCATCTTTAAGGTCACAGTTCATGTAATGAGATCTGAGTTATTTAAACAATATATATATATATGTATGTGTGGTGTTTAAATAACTATTATTTAATTATTTATCTGAAAATATCAGTATTAATTTTACAAGAAATACAAAGACTACAATAAATTAGTAATAAACAACTATGAGCCCACTGGCCTTTTTGTTATGATTACGTGTTCATCACATGTCTTTCCAATTTTTATTCAACAGCCCTAAAGAGGGTTGTTAAATAAGTTGAAATACATTCCGGGACATCATGAGTTAATGAATAAAAATCAGAAAGGTGTGTGATGAATCTGTAAACAACAATAAGGCCAATGAACTCATAGTTATTTATTACTAACTAATAGATAATAACAGATTAGAAGCTTATATCAAACAATTATAGTAAGTTGTAAATTAATATTTTACAAAAATATTTATTTAGATAGGAGCCAAACTTTGGTAATATAATTTCAAAAATTATATTACAATAAATAGACTTATTTAATACTTTTATTTATTTTAATTTTATAAGGGTTGATTAACATAATAAGGTCTTCTATCAGAACATTCTGTGAACTGCAGCAATGGAAACACATGGTCACCATTTAATAGCCACAAATATCTAGCATTTAGGTGGAAAGTCTCAATTTATTGTGTTGCATCATTGTGTAGCAGTCAAGTTTAAGCATAAACTTGTCTTCTTCATTTTGTATAAAGCAGCAATCAGTGATAAAATTTTTAGCATTGAAAGCTTGCGCACTTATCAAAATTTACATATATTTGCAAGCTATTTATGGCAATGTCATATGAATGTGAATAATGTTTGGAAGTAGATTCAATGTACAAAAACAGCAATAGAACTAAGATAAATGTTTCTGACCAGGGAAACACATTTTAGTAAGCATAAGAATAAAGCTCAAACTGATGCACTGATTTGAGGAAATTGCTCTTCAATTATGCACCAGTTTTAGAATGAATGCAACACAGTGTTCAGTTTTTGAAATACAGAAAATCAGATGAGTAACAGTATAACTAACAGATACTATGGAAGCATAGTGAGTGAAAGTTTTCAAGAACTTCATGCCATTACCAGAGATGAGTAATAGATTATTTATTATGACCTAGAGAACGAGACAGCAGCACCCACAGACTATAAAAAAGGGGAGGCACAAAAAAAAGGCATCATACATTATGCAAGAAGCTTCAAACTGCGATTCAACACCAGATCAGTACTCTCACAAAGTGGCACTGGTTGCAATCAAGGCCAAGTTATAGTCAACATATGACAAAGTTGCATGGGACAATGGACAAATATTGTTCATTAGTTTCATTTATATTTGAGTATAAACTAGAAGTCATGTATTTTCTGTTGTTTGTTGATTATGGAATTTGGGGTCCCTGGAGATTAGCAAAAAGGGTAACACAGACGAAAAGGAGGCATGTGTCACAAGTGCCCCAATGTCTGGGCACCTCTGGAACAAGAGACAATCAAGTCAATATAGCCATTGTTATTTCTCTGTCCATTAGGAAACTTCAAAACTATTCCTTCTGCTCATAAAATCATGTCAATGATCGTTTTTACTGCAAAGGCAGTTGTTTACACAGAGTATGTGACAAAGAGGGAATCAATCAATTTGGTAAAATAGCTTATTTTGAAAACTTCAAGCACTCAAGAAAGCACTCAGACAAATTATGTACAATCTTTATAGAAATATTACTGTTTTACATATGCATACATAAAGTGATTTAAGTCACAAAACGACTTCTAATCTTAACACTGCATTCAGTAATTACAATCCACAAAACCTTTTTATAACAGTGTTGTGTCCATAACAATCTTCACTAACGTTTTCAACCTCCACCGAGGTCTTCTTCAGGTGATGACTGATGGTGACTTCTTTAGTCACCACCTGAAGAAGACCTCGGTGGAGGTTGAAAACGTTAGTGAAGATTGTTACAGACACAACACTGTTATAAAAAGGTTTTGTGGATTGTTATTGTGATTTAAGTGCAGTGCAGAATCTCAAATATTTATTGTTCTTAATATAACATGATATCCAAAACAAAAATGCTTTTTTAGAGTGAAAAGCAGTTTTTTAAAAAGTTTTCAATTTTCACTCTGGAAAACAGTTATTTGAACTAAATTTATACTTGAGGAACTTCTTTAATAAACATTTTATAATGTTTTACTTTCAAAAAAGTTCCAAAAACTCTAAACACATCTGATATGATCACACAAAGTAATTATGGCCTTTAATTGACAAATGACAAAACATTAAATGAAAAGAAAAAACTGGCAATTATATCCATTTAGTAGATCTAATAACTATAATTAAATTATTAAATAGCCAAAAATTTGCATGAACAATTGTTAATGACAGATTTTTCAGACAGACTTCCATTTGTGTCATATTATTTTGCCAACTGAACCAACTCAATCTAACAAATATCAATGATTTTGGAATATTTTTGTTTCAAAACATACATATCCAAGTATATCCTGATATAAAAAGTCCATTTCTTCAATAATTTCACTAATTTCATTTATAATTTCCAAATTGTATTGCTAATAACTTTTCACAAAACATTTTTTACAACTGTTAATGATACAATTATATTTTCATTTTCATTTTAAACTGTACAAGCAATTTTATCCATAGTTTTTCATCGGATTTTTAAATTTAATTTTAACATATACATGTATTATGTAAATAGAACAATTAAAAATATGTGTACAGTATTTTATCAATAAAATCACCATAATTATAATAGGTGTGAGATTTATGAATAAGCTAATGTTAAATGAATTACACTAACACTATAAGTATATAATTCTGTATTTTTTATTACATATATTTTTAATTGTTTTGTTTTATTTTATTGATTTAACAGTTACTACTTTAAGGATGCGATTATGCAGACGCGACCGAGCGATAATATGTGGCGAGAAGAGGCGAGACGCGATAAATATCAAACCCTGTCAGATATGCAAGAACCAGAAATTCGTTCTCGCCAGCGAGATTTCTCGCTTCTAGCTTGTGAATGTTTTCCTTTGCGAGAACTATATCGCTCGCTACTAAATTCCCGTCTGCATAGTCCCACCCTAAAATACAAATTTTTAATTTATTTATCATTTTTATGCATTCTAACGTTTATATTTTAAATTTTTCTTTTATCAAATCGCACACCTGTTTTTTTTTAAACTTTAATTTAAGTTTAATTATTAAATGTTAAAAGTATAGAGTGATAAAATAGAGTAGTAAAAGAATGCCTTTTCAAATCTATTTCATGTTAATGAAAATAAACACTGAGCGCGATTCATCGTTCGCGACCCCACCTCGAAAACACTCACCTGTAAAAGAAAGCACGCGATATTGCCATGTTATGAATGTGGAGAAGGTTCGTTCTATTAGGAAAAACGGGATCTATACCCAATTGTTTTGTATTGGGTACGTGGGTTACAGTTTTATTTGGCAAAAACATATCATTGATGTCTACAATTTTACAATTATCTTCCGTCACTTTTCTCATCCTGTTTGTGACTTCATCGAACTTATCCCGTACTTGCCAATTAAACTGTCCCACCACCACAACGACGGGGATTAACAACACTACAAATAATCTTGGAGGTTCCATTGATGACGAAAACACGAAAATAAAAAAGAATCACTTCACTAAAGTTAAAGCATTAGTCCGATCTCGAACAAACCTGGAATATAAAAGGTGCGGCACGAGAACGACCTCACCTTTGTTCGTTGCTGATTGGTTATTCCCGACAGGTGCACGGTTTTCGTCTATTAACATTTAAACCGTTTCAAATCTGAATCGAATCGCTCTTGCTAAGTTTTATGGCATTGTTTTATTTACTTGAATAGCTATTATACTAAATATTCATTTATATAATGAAAGTTTTGTGTTGTAAACATATATATTTGTTATAGCTTCGTATTGATATTTGATTATATAGATTATCGGGATAATCTTCATTGTTTTACTTATATGATTCATTAAAATGCAATATTTTATGTTTTTAGAAGTCGTACAAGGAACAAATTTACAGAAAAGCATTGGAAATCCAGAATAAATATCTAAATCAATCATTATTTATTCTAATCTAATATATAGCAGGACAAAATATATAAATTACTGTAAAATATATTTAGTCAAAAATGTTATTCAAAATTAGAAGTTGTGGCCTAATTCTGGACAAAATAAGCATTAAAAACAAAAAAAAGAGAGAGAGAAAATTAGTATTGATTGAAAATATATTAAAAATAATTGTTTCAGTTTTTTGTAGACGTGTTCCTTTCATAAATATCATGAATTTATCAATAATAAATGCAGCGTAAAGGTTAAAAATGCTTATTAACTTATATGTATACAGTATATTTAATAAATTGGAAAAAGACTAGTAAGGTTACGACGCACAATTTATTTTATCAGTTGTTTTCTTGTTACAGAAAAATTATCATTTGTCTAGTTAAAAATAATAATTGTTGCTGTAAATAACAAATGGAATCCCTTGAGTTTAATCGGTTTGTTTTTTGTAATAAAACCGTAATATTTAGACTGAAAAAAATGTTAAACCAGAACAAATAACTAAATGTAAAGTAAATAGGAAATAACAATGTAAACGTTACGTCATCAAATTTCATATTGGCCTAAAATCTCTACATAGGAAATTTTATAGTAATTGTAGTCTTAGAGTTCTTCACAAAGTAAGCTAATTGGATAGTATTAATGCTCTGGTGATTGAGGCAGTAAACGTATATCTTGTCGCTCTGAGGGAATCCCAGATTCGAGTCCAAGTTGGATCTTCAGAAAGTAAATCTGGATATATTAAACATTGTCCTCGCCCAGTTACCCTGTTGTTGGCCTAATCAAACCCGTAATGAGTCTTTTATAAAGGTTCTCTTGGTGGATACAAGAAGGGAAGAGTTTTATATTTAAATCACGGCTACAAAACGTAAGTTAACAGACCGGGCGGATGACCAAGACTATTAAGGCGTCAACCTATTGCTTTGGGAAATCCAGGATCGAATCCGAGTTGAAAACCCAAATTTGAAAAATCTTGACAGTGAGAGTGTCTCTCTATCTCCCGTCTCCTCAAGCCAACTTAGTAAGTTAGCATGAGATGTTCGAAATGTATGTTCATTAGAAATATACCTCTACACTCAACTCAATTCAGTATACACAATTTATTTACAAGAAATGTACACAGCTTATCACGTCACGATAATGTACCGAGTGGCCCACTAACGATCGAGGATGCTCTGGAACAATCGGGAATCGGATGTCTCCTTGATAATTTCTGATCCGTGGATTGACTCTGTCTACACTTATCGTCCTATCTCAAACCTCACCGGTACCTGAGTTTCTTTTCCGGAGGAATATAACCTATCTCAGTGGGCTTGTCGATATCTGAGATCATTGTGCTATCGGTTCCGAGCCTTATTCTCTCTGATCCTATATCCAATTTTGGAAGAAAACTTGCGACCAGTCAGAAAACTCTGGTCACAGAAGATTTCTGATACGTCTACCTGATGCGAATGTGGGTGGCCGTCCTCTCATTTGTTACTTGTTAATTTGTTTGATGTTTTTCTACAGCTGTTAAGTGGTTTATGATCGGATCACACTTTGAGTCAATTTTAACAAAATCACAAGTTTCCCTTGTTTTCTCTCCACTCCCAAAATAATATTTTACACTGGTCTCAGAAATTTTCACAGATGTGTTCTCGTTTCTCATACCTAACTGCTTCAATTGTGAGCCTAGTAGAACCCATCGTATTTACAATAAGTTTTGTTAGACTGACAATTGGAGCAACTATTGATAGTTTTCCTGAACATGGCTTTCTTTGTGCTCACAGAACTTAGAGTTTTAATAAATTGATATTGTAAAATTTTCTTGCATTACAAAAAAACTGTAAGAATTTTTAAACTAAAATATGCTTTCTGATTTACTGATTGAATTGTAAAATTATCAATACAATTCTGTTTTTGCCACCTAAACCAAAAGCCAAAGGAAATACTGTAATTGAAATTTTAAATTTTAACCTATTTCACAGATTTCATGCATTCACAATTACAACTAATTATGAAATATGATTAAAGAAGAATAAATAAAATCTTTTTTATCATATCCAATAAAAAGATTGAAAAAAATTTTTAAAAATTTAATACTTTGTTGTTTCCTGTTCTTTCTATATTCTTTCGGAAAAAACACAAAATTTTAAAATTGGGAACGTATCACACAGGAACACACTTGATGAATAAAATATACTTTATTTTATACAACGTATTACAGTATTTTTGCACAACGGAGTGGATACGCATTTCGGACTATTTGTCCTCTTCAGTCCATTCTTTCGTACAATTGTTAATACTAAAATAATATTTAATTGTGACTTGGAATAACGATGATTTTTTAAAAACAATCAAGTAAAAGGGGTAAAAACTAGTAAAACTGTAAAAGTTAAAATTTAAAACTTGCTAAAAAGTGTAGAAAAACACATGAAATCATAAAAAGAATAAAGCCAACCAAAAAGTGCAAAATTCTTCACTTTACGTATATCAGATAAACTGATTGTCATGCGGTACAGTTTACAGTTTTACTTGTTTTACCCGTATTTTTACTAAGCAGATTGATGGTTTTTCCTTTTTTTTTCAGCATTTAGTTTAGGAATTACTCTCATATTTCATAGGTGAGTTTCACTAGTCACTAAACTGATGTTTAATGCATTGTAATTTATAGAAATATTAATTTTTTATATATCTTTTAAATTTTAATACTTTTTGCAATTCTTACTGAATTTATGGTGTTGCACTTGCGCATGAAGCTATGCCAACAAGTACTATTAACTGTAGGCCCATCAACCGTTTGAAACGAGAGTCTGGAATTACTTTCCACAGGTAATTTTAATGCAAAACTTACTGATGTTTGAAAAAGTTTGATGATCCTCCGCCGAACTAGCCCAGTGTTGGATCCGTGGACCGTCATCACGCTTAAACACCCTACGACCAGGGAGCCGACATCGGCGAACGCCCCCAGCACTAGACGCCGTAATGACAGCGGGCACAGCCCAAAATATAGCCATAATAACTTGGCCCGAAGACCAAGCTAGGCGGAAGCCTATGACCCCCTGACCTCGACCAAAGGTAATGAGCAGATAGCTTCCCAGCCACTAACAAGTAAGTGGAATAGGACATACCACAACCTCGTCTTTGATCTCATCCAAAAGGCCTTTTGGCTTACTACTCAGTACATTCAAGTGATTTAAACATTAAAAACTATATTAAACAGTTTTAAGTCATAAAATGTTTGGTTTACTTTGTTTACTGTGTTACGTAGGTTTTCTTTCATCAATGAAGAGTTGACAAAGTAGGTAATTGCAATGAGAAGAGATGCATGGATGCCTACAGCTAGAAGCTACATTTGTTCAGTTCATTTTCATGAGACTGACTTTATTTAATATATAAATGAAATCAGGTATGTAGAGCGACATGCAGTGCCAAGTATCTTCGATTTTCCATCCCACCTGATAGAAGTACCACTGCCAAGAACCAATCGAATAAGGAAAAACGGTTTAAATGAATATGATATAAATGATGGAATAGTTTGTTCATCAAAGATACTTCATCTGCGAGTGTCGGGACTTGATAATTTGAGTGGTGCTTTAATAGCACCTTCGGTGTTGAAGTGTTCATATGGGGAATAATTACTTATGTCCTAGCTCCGGGAAAATACAACAGAATAACTCTATTAGTTATGTCCATTTTATAGATGTATTTGTCAGCGAAAATAAATCATGTGAGTCACTTATATTCTTCACAGCATAGAGGTAGTGCTGTAAGACAGATTTTCACAAAACAGATTTTATTTAAAGGTCAATGAAAATTAAATACTTATACATTGTGCATAGACTGCTACTGTATGTAATTATATTTATTTGTATATCAATGTATTGTTGCCATTAAGGCTTATATTACTAAAAGTTGTTTACATCAAATTGTCAGAATTGTTTGTTAATCCTTGTCACAAGGATTTTATAACCCATGTTTTCTGATTAAACAAATAATAATAATTCAAATTATACGCTGTAACATATTTCTTACCGTGATTACATTGCATGAAAGTATCAAGATCTATTATTCACACCCTTTTTTCTATTTTACAAATTTTAACTCAGCATGATTTAAACATTATTTTTAATTTCAAGATAAATGCTATGATCATGTCTTCTATGAATTTTATAGTGCATATCTGATATCTTACATATACAGTATAGTGTAAAATTTTTTACTTCATTTTAATTTTATATTTTAAGGCTGAATTTTTTACTTTCTCTTTTTGAATAAAAATCAATTATAATATTAAAAAACCTAAAGCCAGTTTACTTCACGTATCAAAGTTTATTTAAGCGAGACAGGCAGTTTTTTTTTGCCTGTCGTAT
>NW_019385433.1:42954-52383 GCF_000671375.1 Centruroides sculpturatus
TTGGCTACTTTAATATTATTTTTACGTGTTTTAGCTGGCAACACTCATTCGACCATGAAAGGGAGCCAGTATTTAAACAAGGCTTAATTTTCTAATTTTGAACGATACAATAGCAACGATTATTATTTTAAAAAATTTTTGTTAGGCTTAACATCGATGAAAATTCAATGCAAAGTAGGTTAATAGCGATATACTAATATACTAATTACATGGGATATAATAACATACTACACTAATAATAGATTTTTTCATACTTTTTGGTTATCCGACTTTTCAATTATCCGACCAACCCCAGTCCCCAATTGAGTCAGATAATCGAGGCTCTACTGTATTTTTAAAATTTAATATTAGAGTAAAAATATTTAAATTTATACAGAAAAAATATAATTCATCTGAAATAAATCCAATAACTCTTTCAAGAAATACTTAGTAAATAAAGCTGGATATATACATTCAACTTTCAATTTTCAAAGAAACATGAAACAAAGCTTGCTATAAATACAGTATTCATTTTATCAATTCAACTTTCATGTAATTGTTGCTTTTCCATCTATTCAATAGCCAATAGTAAAGTAAACTTTTTAAATATGATATTAATTTAACAAAATGTACATTGTGATCAGCATTATTGCTACTTTTATAGTCTACTTTACTTATATTAATTATTGACAAGTATTTTTTGGAGTAGTAACCTAATAAATATATCTATAAATAAATTTGTTTAATTTGAGACAATAATTTTACAAAAACATATTTATTAATGAATTATTTAAATAGGAATAATCTGTTTTTGATACCTAATCTCATCACCAAATATATCTTTTGTTCAATAAAACTATATTTAAAGATAAATCATCCTTTTATAAAGCATTTTTCTTTTAAATTTATAGGTAATATATGAAACAAAATTTAACATTACAAATTGCATATAATCTATTGAGCTCTATTGAACTTGTAGGCAATCTGTATAGCTGGTGGTCAGAATTAAATGCTGATTTGATGGCAATTTACTGAAATTTATCTTTAATATTGATCCTATCACACAAAAGCATAATTTTATTATTAACTAGCTATTACCTGTCACTTTGCCCGCAGGGGTTTTGCAAGCAAACCCTATTTATATTCAGTATTTCAATAACCATAGTAATTGTTATATAACACCTACCACTGAGAATGATGAGAATTGCTGAGAATCAAACAAACTATTTTCAATTTGATCAATTTTCTGGAACGTTTACAATTGTTCTATAATTGAACCAATAAGCAATAACAAATTCGAATTTAAAATGGTTCAAACATTTGGTTAAAAAATCGAAATATATAAAAATATTTATAACAATGTCTGAAATGTTATCAATTTAATACTCCTAAGTACTCAATGAAGACTAAACATAGTTAAAAACAAAAAATCACATTTAAAATAGTACGGTAGAAGCCATTCTTCAGGTTAAGCCTTAATCCTCTCCCTCTCCCCCTGCGGGGGAATTTCCAAAAATCCCTTCTTAGTGTGCATTTTCATGACATACCCTAACTGTGTACAAAATTTCACCTCTAGGTTCAGCGGTTTGCTCTGGGTGATGATGAATCAGTTACCCAGTCAGTCAGTCAGGACAAGTAATTTTATATATTTAGATAATCAGAATATTTCTTGGAATTTTAAACAGAATTAAAATAAATATTTTTATGTTAAATTACAATTATATTACTATATGATATGATTTATATGCTATAAATACAGTTATTGTAATATCTTGTTAATTTTGTAAATAAATCTTGAAACTGAGCATGTTCTGGTGATCAAAAATTAATTTAGTAATAACCAAAATAGTAAGAATTATCATTGATGACAGCTAGAAGTAATGTCTAATGTTCAAATCTGAATAAATGTAAGTCATTGGAAAATTTGTGAACTAGTAATCATTATTATAAAAATATTAAATTCAAATAACATATTCACTTTGCATATTAGAAAACATCACGTGACTTGAGTTTAAATTATTTTAAATTGTTTTTGCAGTTTCTAGATATGTCATCTCTATAGAAATATTTTGATACCATGTAGAATCCCAAGATATAAAAACAAAAATTGTTTGAAATACCTTTGTCTCAAAATATGTTAAGACCAGATAGTCTGTTCATTTGTCACTCTGAATAGAAAGAATTGAGGCAAACCTCACATATAAATTGAAATGATAAAATGTGGTTTATAGTAAAAATATGATTGAGTATTTTGCTTTCTTATGCAAAAATTTTTTTTTTTTTTTTTTTGTTATTTCACCAACTTAATTCCAAGTCTATTCAGTCTCCTGTCACACAGATTATCCAAGATGATTAAGAAGAATTTAAAGGTCAAACTGTATTGCATCCCTTTTATTTCTAGCACGTGTATTATGTATGCCAAACGACTGCTGGATTAAATTGTGCTACTTCAATATTACTTTTAATTAATTTCTAAATAATTTGTCACTTAGAGGCAGGCATTAGGTGCCATCTCTTATTAAATTTATTAATTATAATTAACTTAATAAATAATTTAGAATATAGTATTCTGGAAGAAAAGAATTGGCCTAGAACAGGACTAGAACCTGCAACTCCCACTTACCTTGTAGATGTATTTCCAGTTGCACTACCCAGACCTCCAGACCAATCTTTCTTTCCAGACATATTTAATTATGATATAACCATCCTTAGTTACTTATGGTGCCAACTGGAAGATTAAGTGGGAGATTATAAGACAAGGATGCTGAAGGTGTTCCCAGTTGGCAGTGACAGATTATTTAGAAATTAATTAAAAATAATAGCAGAGAAGTAGCCTGATTTAATCTGGCAGTTGTTTAGCATATTACTAATATATTGGGTTTTGGGATGTTTACATTTAGTATCACAGTATACAATTTTTATGTGATTTTATCATATACAAACTCACAGGATCAGAATCTGTTTGGAATCATATTATATGATAGCAAATACGACTTATAATTGATATCCATCTAACATAACATCAATACACTGTCTAAATTTGAAGCAATTTCTCTCACATGATGTCCAATGAGAAATAACCACAAGTGTCATGTGATTTAAGCACACGTTAACAATTAGCTTAAGAATTGAGTTAGTTTCAACTTAATGCATTTTNTAAGTGGTTTATGATCGGATCACACTTTGAGTCAATTTTAACAAAATCACAAGTTTCCCTTGTTTTCTCTCCACTCCCAAAATAATATTTTACACTGGTCTCAGAAATTTTCACAGATGTGTTCTCGTTTCTCATACCTAACTGCTTCAATTGTGAGCCTAATAGAACCCATCGTATTTACAATAGGTTTTGCTAGACTGACAATTGGAGCAACTATTGATAGTTTTCATGAACATGACTTTCTTTGTGCTCACAGAACTTAGAGTTTTAATAAATTAATATTGTAAAATTTTCTTGCATTACAAAAAAACTGTAAGAATTTTTAAACTAAAATATGCTTTCTGATTTACTGATTGAATTGTAAAATTATCAATACAATTCTGTTTTTGCCACCTAAACCAAAAGCCAAAGGAAATACTGTAAATGAAATTTTAAATTTTAACCTATTTCACGGATTTCATGCATTCACAATTACAACTAATTATGAAATATGATTAAAGAAGAATAAATAAAATCTTTTTTATCATATCCAATAAAAACATTGAAAAAAATTTTAAAAAATTTAATACTTGGTTGTTTCCTGTTCTTTCTATATTCTTTCGGAAAAAACACAAAATTTCAAAATTGGGAACGTATCACACAGGAACACACTTGATGAATAAAATATACTTTATTTTATACAACGTATTACAGTATTTTTGCACAACTGAGTGGATACGCATTTCGGACTATTTGTCCTCTTCAGTCCATTCTTTCGTACAATTGTTAATACTGAAATAATATTTAATTGTGACTTGGAATAACGATGATTTTTTAAAAACAATCAAGTAAAAGGGGTAAAAACTAGTAAAACTGTAAAAGTTAAAATTTAAAACTTGCTAAAAAGTGTAGAAAAACACATGAAATCATAAAAAGAATAAAGCCAACCAAAAAGTGCAAAATTCTTCACTTTACGTATATCAGATAAACTGATTGTCATGCGGTACAGTTTACAGTTTTACTTGTTTTACCCATATTTTTACTAAGCAGATTGATGGTTTTTCCTTTTTTTTTCAGCATTTAGTTTAGGAATTACTCTCATATTTCATAGGTGAGTTTCACTAGTCACTAAACTGATGTTTAATGCATTGTAATTTATAGAAATATTAATTTTTTATATATCTTTTAAATTTTAATACTTTTTGCAATTCTTACTGAATTTATGGTGTTGCACTTGCGCATGAAGCTATGCCAACAAGTACTATTAACTGTAGGCCCATCAACCGTTTGAAACGAGAGTCTGGAATTACTTTCCACAGGTAATTTTAATGCAAAACTTACTGATGTTTGAAAAAGTTTGATGATCCTCCGCCGAACTAGCCCAGTGTTGGATCCGTGGACCGTCATCACGCTTAAACACCCTACGACCAGTGGGCCGACATCGGCGAACGCCCCCAGCNGGTCTCCGCTATCTCACTACGTCCCTCTAAAAGTCGCCACGGTTGGGAACACTGGTGAGCAGACATCTAGGGTCTAAATAAGGCAAAATGTAATCGCCAGTAAAAAGGAGGAAAAATTTAAGATTTAAAACTATAATTTCTTGTGAACAGCAGTTTGGGCCTCCCCCTTCCAAGTGGGCCCTGTGCGAATGCACCTGTTGCACCTGCCTAGTTACGGCTCTGCTTTTAGCAATTCTTACTGAATTTATGGTGTTGAACTTGCGCATGAAGCTATGCCAACAAGTACTATTAACTGTAGGCCCATCAACCGTTTGAAACGAGAGTCTGGAATTACTTTCCACAGGTAATTTTAATGCAAAACTTACTGATGTTTGAAAAAGTTTGATGATCCTCCGCCGAACTAGCCCAGTGTTGGATCCGTGGACCGTCATCACGCTTAAACACCCTACGACCAGGGAGCCGACATCGGCGAACGCCCCCAGCACTAGACGCCGTAATGACAGCGGGCACAGCCCAAAATATAGCCATAATAACTTGGCCCGAAGACCAAGCTAGGCGGAAGCCTATGACCCCCTGACCTCGACCAAAGGTAATGAGCAGATAGCTTCCCAGCCACTAACAAGTAAGTGGAATAGGACATACCACAACCTCGTCTTTGATCTCATCCAAAAGGCCTTTTGGCTTATTACTCAGTACATTCAAGTGATTTAAACATTAAAAACTATATTAAACAGTTTTAAGTCATAAAATGTTTGGTTTACTTTGTTTACTGTGTTACGTAGGTTTTCTTTCATCAATGAAGAGTTGACAAAGTAGGTAATTGCAATGAGAAGAGATGCATGGATGCCTACAGCTAGAAGCTACATTTGTTCAGTTCATTTTCATGAGACTGACTTTATTTAATATATAAATGAAATCAGGTATGTAGAGCGACATGCAGTGCCAAGTATCTTCGATTTTCCATCCCACCTGATAGAAGTACCACTGCCAAGAACCAATCGAATAAGGAAAAACGGTTTAAATGAATATGATATAAATGATGGAATAGTTTGTTCATCAAAGATACTTCATCTGCGAGTGTCGGGACTTGATAATTTGAGTGGTGCTTTAATAGCACCTTCGGTGTTGAAGTGTTCATATGGGGAATAATTACTTATGTCCTAGCTCCGGGAAAATACAACAGAATAACTCTATTAGTTATGTCCATTTTATAGATGTATTTGTCAGCGAAAATAAATCATGTGAGTCACTTATATTCTTCACAGCATAGAGGTAGTGCTGTAAGACAGATTTTCACAAAACAGATTTTATTTAAAGGTCAATGAAAATTAAATACTTATACATTGTGCATAGACTGCTACTGTATGTAATTATATTTATTTGTATATCAATGTATTGTTGCCATTAAGGCTTATATTACTAAAAGTTGTTTACATCAAATTGTCAGAATTGTTTGTTAATCCTTGTCACAAGGATTTTATAACCCATGTTTTCTGATTAAACAAATAATAATAATTCAAATTATACGCTGTAACATATTTCTTACCGTGATTACATTGCATGAAAGTATCAAGATCTATTATTCACACCCTTTTTTCTATTTTACAAATTTTAACTCAGCATGATTTAAACATTATTTTTAATTTCAAGATAAATGCTATGATCATGTCTTCTATGAATTTTATAGTGCATATCTGATATCTTACATATACAGTATAGTGTAAAATTTTTTACTTCATTTTAATTTTATATTTTAAGGCTGAATTTTTTACTTTCTCTTTTTGAATAAAAATCAATTATAATATTAAAAAACCTAAAGCCAGTTTACTTCACGTATCAAAGTTTATTTAAACGAGACAGGCAGTTTTTTTTTTTGCCTGTCGTATGCCGATAACGCCAATGACAGTAGCGACTTCAAGAAATCATGTTATTTTGCCAGCCTATTGCTTATAAGTCATTGGAGTAGATGATTTTAATCTGTGATCTACACTTTACACCCAGTATTCATTTAAGATTTAGAAAATAATATTTCTTAGCTTTTGAATGAATTTCTACGTATTGATAATATAGTTAAGTTTTTTTGGAATAGCTTCTGAGTTTTTGCTTGAAAAGCAAGCCGTTACTTTTTAATTATATTTATATAACAAAATATAACTTAAATGAATTTCAATTTTTCATTCTGTTGTTTATTAATTTGTAAGTTAAACTAATAAAAAAAAAACAGAAAAAGTAAACATAAAACAAAACAATTTTTGATTTAATAATTTTGGTCGCCAGGTGTCTCTTGAGTGTATTTTAATCATAACGTCGTGATTCATGTCAAAGTTTGTTATAAAATTGCTGCAAAGGAATATATATTTGAATTTAATCATTACTTATCAATAATAATAAAGTGCTATTAACAAATAATACAATGACATCTTCGATGGAAAGTATCCTTTATGAATTTGTAATTAATTAATTTCTAGTTATATTCTAATTAGAATTATTAGATTCGAAATTGGAAATAGCCATAATAAAGCCCTTTTTATCAGTTTACCTATAATTGTGAAATACCATAATTAATGATGACTTCTCTTTGATTTATTTTCTAGATTGTTTAGTAATATATTAGTACATAATTCATCCGATTTAACATTATACATGTTCAAATGTTTGTTTAAACGAAGCAAATAAAATTCGTGAATCATACGTATCACGTCAATGTAGAATCATTAATACACTTTATCACATTTTTCTTTTCAAAGATATAGGGTTGTTCAAGCATTAAATTGACAAAAACTTGCCTCGATTCATCTTCTCCTATCATTGCCAATAATCAGAAATCCAGATATACCTCCCCCTAATCATGCTATTAGACCAGTTTAAACCATTTATAAATATACAGGAATTATTTTCAAATGATTTTGTGATGACTGGAGAAGAATAAACAACAGGTGCAATCTTATGTGAAATGCTCACTCTCTCCTATCTCAGTAATGTCAGATATAAGTAAATCTTCTCCCCATAAACTGCTGACATAATGCTTGAAATCTCCCCATTTATTCAAGAATTAATTGTCATCTAAATAATTAACCAAGGAAATTAATGGAATTACAATCACATTAATGATAACAGAAATATTCATTTTTATTTTTAATTAACTGTTTTACAAACATTCAAATATGAAATTATACTAAATGGTTCTATGTCTATTGGTTGTAAAATGGTGAACAGAAATAATCTATTATTGTATATTTTCAATGCATTTTTCAACTTTTAACTTCTTAATTTTTATCCAGTTAGAACTTAGTTAAGTTGATTATAATTTGACTTTAGAGGATGAGATTTGATTTTTGCTTTGAAATTTCAGAAAAACTTGTTTCTTCTATGAAAAATAGTCTTTTCATAAATTTCATGAAATTATTATTATTATTGTGTTACAAATGTCTTGCTTAGCCGATACCAGACTTACCAACTGCTATCCCAGACTAGAATAGACAAAGCTACCCAAGCAACTGTAACATTAAGCTTCTGTGTTATTAGTGTATGTGTAGAAACTTCTACCATGTCTAGAAACCATGTCTAGAAACTTCCTAACAATGTGATAAGTGTTCAATATTGCAACTTTCTATAGTGTCATATGTGTGTTTATTAAGGTTTAACATTTCTAGACTTTTGTGTAGTATATATGGTATGACACCATTGGAAGAGAGGAATAAGCACACTATCCATCCTCCACAGTTGCCTTATTTCTTGGGAAAATAGAATGTACTTGTTGATTTTTTCAATGTGTGCATTTTTCATATTATGAGTATTTGGAATGGAGATGTCTATTATATAAGTGATCTTATTGCATTGTCAATGATAGTGATATCAGGTCTATTGTGGTGAATTGTTTTATTTGTGATTATGACTTTATCATAGTACAATTTATGTGTCATTTTCTAATACTGCCTGATGTTTGTAGTATAGTACCCCTGGGTGATTGATCATCTGTGTTTGTATGCAAGTTTTTGATGCATTATATTTGCTATTTGGTTATGCCTATATAAATAGTCTATATGTGCTAAGAGTTTGCATCTAGAAGTTATTTGTTGTATTTCTCTGTATATTTGTATTTTGTGATGTCATAATGGAGTTTAATTATTACAACTACTAGCAGTACTTTAACTAGTAAAAACTACTATTTACTATTTAACTGATATGCACAAAGAAGAAAAGATAAGAAAATAAATGAGGTTTTTTGCTGGACAACTTCAGAAAGTACTGTACATTCAGTAGTCCAAATAGCATTTTGACTACCTGGGACACCATGCAACTGATAATTTTAAACACTGATAGTATATACATCACACTACAAAAGGTGCCATAGTAAACACTTGTCAAATATTTAAGACAATTTAAACATAGATACATATAAGAATTGCATGTACACAAAATAATAGCTTGTTATGTCTTACCTGTGATTCTGCCTGTAACATTAGATACAGGTATCTAAATCTAGTAGGATTCAGTATACTAACACTACCATGATAATAATAATGTCAAACTAGAAAAATCTTATAAAAAATAGTAATATTAGTAAAGAATGAAATTGTGTTGCACTTAAAAATATAATAAATTTCAAAAAAGAAAATTACTGTATTTTGATATGAAATAAAATTGGTCATCATATTCTATTAATTTAAAATTTGCTTTCCCCCTGTACAGTAGATCCCCCTATAAGACGGTAGATACGTTCCGTTCTTTATGAATCAATTTTGTAGGAATCATAGTTTACGGACTACGGCTGTTTGAAAGGTTTTCTTTCATAAAATTAATCGATTCTAGACTAATTCGACTCAACATTTCCAAAATACGTATATTTTTTTG